>NC_092257.1:21512912-21715412 GCF_036320965.1 Panulirus ornatus | reverse complement strand
CCTGCTCAACCTTATAACTTCAAATTTGGTCCACATTTGAACTTTCCAACTTTCCCTTTTCACACATACACACTCCCTCCAAACTCAGACACCAGCTCCTTCAATATCTCACTCGAGTTCTCCACCAGAACTGCGTCATCAGCAAACAGCAAGTGACTTCCCAGCTCTACCCCAGCGCCTGCGCATCCTCACGTCTTCCCAAGACCATCTCATTTACCTTCCTCACCACCGCGCCCATGTACAGATTAAACAGTCATGGTGATATCACACACCCTTGCGCCAGGCGCCATCTTCACCTGGAACCACTCACCCTCCTCTTTTCCTCCTCGCACACACATACACACACATACACACACACACACACACACACACACACACACACACACACACACACACACACACCTTACTGTCTTTATGGAAAATCTTCAGTGCTTCTAGTAGCTTGCACCCCACACCCTGTATTCAGAACACCTCCCTCAAAGCATCTCTATCAACCCTGTCGTACACTTTCTCCGGATCCGCAATTGCTGTCAGCTGCAACCCCATCCACTCTAGCTGCTTTGACACACCTCATCGTACGTAAGACATTCACCATCTCTTCTCTTTTCACCAAATAAATTCCCATGAGTTTCTAGCGTTACATGCCTATCGGACTCAAACATTCCATATCTGCCACCGTATCATGTAACACATTCAACAGTCCTTCAAAATACTCACTTCATCTTTTTTTTTTTTTCTGTTTCCATTTCAATATCTGCTCCCTCCTCTGATGCTTTTATTTGTTAATTTGTCCTCCTCTTAGTTTTCAACTCCTTTTTATGCATTTTCTTTTATCTCACTGAAATTTGCTGATACCCCTCTCATCCCAACTCTCATTTGCCTTATTTTTCAGACCTTGCACCTTCCTCTTGTACATCTCCCAGTCAGACGCACTCCTTCTCTGCGTATAACGCCCACACGACTCTCTTTTCTCTTTCACTAAGACCATAGCTTCCTCATCCCACCGCTCACTGTCCTTCCTCACACGCCCACATCCCACCCTCCACAAGCCACATGTTGTACCCCTACCTCGTGTATGCTTCCCAGCTACCTCCTACCCACCTAGCTTGCTACCCTGAGTGCGTTTACTCTCACCTTTTTGCCAATATTTACCCAACCTCTCGTGATACCTCTTCACACACGCCTCTTTTATTCAGGCTCACTCACTTTCATCACCCTCTGCCCCTCCAATATCATTTCCTCTTTTCCCTAAATCCTGTACAAATATTTAACCCTCGCCCACACCAAGAAATGATTAGACATCCCGCCAGCTTTTCCCCATCTCAGCACATTTTCATCCAGGAGTCTCTCTCTCCCTCTCTTTAGCACGCCTATCAGTTAGGATGTAAGCCAGTAATGCTCGCTCCCCATCTACCCTCCCACTCACCCATGTATATGTATGCGTATCCCTCATTCTAAGCCAGTTCTTAACTAACATACTGTTGCACAAGCTGTTGAGCATTTCCATTCACAGTTGACACCCCGTGCCCTCCAGCCTGGTTGCCATTTCCCGCATTAGCGAGGTAGCATTAAGAACAGAGGACTGAACCTCAGAGGGAATATCCTCACTTGGCTCCTTCTCTGTTCCTTTTTGTGGAAAATTAAAAACTGGGGGGGGGGGGGTGGATTTCTAGCTCTCTGCTCCCTCCCATTTTAGTCGCCTTTTACGACACGCAGGGAATACGTGGGAAGTATTCTTTCTCCCCTATCCCCAGGGATATATATATATATATATATATATATATATATATATATATATATATATATATATATATATATATATATATATATATATATATATATGTCTGTGTGTGTATATATATGTGTACATATAAGTATGTATATTTGCGTGTGTGGACGTGTATGTATATACGTATATACATGTGTATGTGGGTGGGTTGGGCCATTCTTTCGTCTGTTTCCTTGCGCTACCTCGCTGACGCGGTAGACAGCGACAAAGCAATATATATATATATATATATATATATATATATATATATATATATATATATATATATATATATATACATTGATAGAGATAAGATGGGAGTAGATATAAACAGATATGTAGACAGACTTGAAGGTTTGTATTGATGGTCATTCAGTGTTGTTGGTCGCTTAAAGAAGCACATCTGAGGGAGGCGCTGTCCCTGTCCTCATTGCTGGCTCTGTGGCCATACTGGGTGGTTGTGTGGCCATACTGGCTGGTTATGTGGTCATGCTGGGTGGTTGTGTGGCCATACTGGGTGGTTGTGTGGCCATACTGGGTGGTTTTGTGGCCATACTGGCTGTGTGGCCATACTGGCTAGTTGTGTGGCCATACTGGCTGGTTGTGTGGCCATACTAGGTGGTTGTGTGGCCATACTGGGTGGTTGTGTGGCCATACTGGCTGGTTGTGTGGCCATACTAGGTGGTTGTGTGGCCATACTTGCTGGTTGTGTTGCCACACTGGCTAGTTGTGTGGCCATACTGGCTGGTTGTGTGGCCATACTGGGTGGCTCTGTGGCCATACTGGGTGTTTGTGTGGCCATACTGGGTGGTTATGTGGCCATACTGGGTGGTTATGTGGCAATACTGGGTGGTTGTGTGGCCATACTGGGTGGTTGTGTGGCCATACTGGCTGGTTGTGTGGCCATACTGGCTGGTTGTGTGGCCATACTGGATGGTTGTGTGGATATACTGGCTGGTTGTGTGGCCATACTGGCTGGCTTTGTGGCCACACTTGTTGGCTCTGTTTCCACACTAGCTGGCCCTGTGGCCACACTAGCTGGCTCTGTGGCCATACTTACTGTAAGTGTGACCATGTTGGCTGGGAGTGTGGCCATAGTAGCCTTACATATTTTATGTGTATGTGTCCTTCCTCGCCGCGTGCTGGGCCACCCCACACATATCCCAGGGTGTGTGGCCACTTAACAGATTCCACTACCCATTCCTCCCCCATTCCTTCCCCCATTCCTTCCCCATTCCTTCCCCATTCCTAAGCCTCGTCAGACTCTTTGTGCTCTCCAAAAATTCCTTATCTTTTTTTTATCTTATATTAAGTGTATCCATATCATTTTGTGTTTGTTCCTCTTGCCCTTATCTTTTACAAATCTTCACTTGGCCCCCTTCTCTGTTCCTTCTTTTAGAAAAGTAGAAACGAGAGGGGAGGATTTCCAGCCCCTCCTGCTCCCTCCCCTTTAAGTCGTCTTCTACGACACACAGGGAATACGTGGGAAGTATTCTTTCTCCTCTGTTCTTAATGCTACCTCGCTAACTAGGGAAATGGCGAATATATATATATATATATATATATATATATATATATATATATATATATATATATATATATATATATATATATATATATATATATGTTATCTCTTAGAAAAGCAAATGGACTTGTATGTAGCATTTATGGATCTGGAGAAGGCATATGATAGAGATGCTCTGTGGAAGGTATTAAGAATATATGGTGTGGGAGGCAAGTTGTTAGAAGCAGTGAAAAGTTTTTATCGAGGATGTAAGGCATGTGTACGTGTAGGAAGAGAGGAAAGTGGTTGGTTCTCAGTGAATGTTGGTTTGCGGCAGGTGCGTGTGATGTCTCCATGGTTGTTTGATTTGTTTATGGATGGGGTTGTTAGGGAGGCGAATGCAAGAGTTTTGGAAAGAGGGGTAAGTATGCAGTCAGTTGTGGATGAGAGAGCTTGGGAAGTGAGTCAGTTGTTGTTCGCTGATGATACATCGCTGGTGGCTGATTCATGTGAGAAACTGCAGAAGCTGGTGACTGAGTTTGGTAAGAAAGCTGAGAGTAAATGTGAATAAGAGCAAGGTTATTAGGAACAGTAGGGTTGAGGGACAAGTCAATTGGGAGGTAAGTTTGAATGGAGAAAAACTAGAGGAAGTGAAGTGTTTTAGATATCTGGGAGTGGATTTGGCAGCGGATGGAACCATGGAAGCGAAAGTGAATCATAGGGTGGGGGAGGGGGCGAAAGTTCTGGGAGCGTTGAAAAATGTGTGGAAGTCGAGAACGTTATCTTGGAAAGCAAAAATGGGTATGTTTGAGGGAATAGTGGTTCCAACAATGTTATACGGTTGCGAGGCGTGGGCTATAGATAGAGTTGTGCGGAGGAGGGTGGATGTGCTGGAAATGAGATGTTTGAGGACAATATATGGTGTGAAGTGGTTTGATCGAGTAAGTAATGAAAGGGTAAGAGAGATGTATGGTAATAAAAAGAGTGTGGTTAAGAGAGCAGAAGAGGGTGTTTCGAAATGGTTTGGTCACATGAGAGAATGAGTGAGGAAAGATTGACAAAGAGGGAACGAGGAGAAGTGGGAGACCAAATTGGAGGTGGAAAGATGGAGTGAAAAAGATTTTGAGTGATCGGGTCCTGAACATGCAGGAGGGTGAAAGGTATGCAAGGAATAGAGTGAATTGGAACGATGTGGTATACCGGGGCCGACGTGCTGTCAGTGGATTGAACCAGGGCATGTGAAGCGTCTGGGGTAAACCATGGAAAATTTTGTGGGGCCTGGATGTGGAAAGGGAGCTGTGGTTTCGGTGCATTATTACATGACAGCTAGAGACTGAGTGTGAACGAATGGGGCCTTTGTTGTCTTTTCCTGGCGCTACCTCGCGCACATGCTGGGGTGAGTGGGTTGTCATTTCATGTGTGGCGGGGTGGCGACGGGAATGAATAAGGGCAGACAGTGTGAATTATGTACATGTGTATATATGTATATGTCTGTGTGTGTTTATATATATGTATACATTGAGATGTAAATGTATGTATATTTGCGTGTGTGGACGTGTATGTATATGCAAGTGTATGTGGGTGGGTTGGACCATTCTTTCGTCTGTTTCCTTGCGCTACCTCGCTAACGCGGGAGATAGCGACAAAGTATAATAACGAAAAATAAAGTATATATATATATATATATATATATATATATATATATATATATATATATATACTGGTGCATGACACTTCTTAACTGTCTCTGCCATGCATCCCATAGTGGGTCTCATGGCTACAGGCAGGGTTGGCCATGAAGAAAATTGGGGCCTCCTAGATGTTATCTCTCTCTCTCTCTCTCTCTCTCTCTCTCTCTCTCTCTCTCTCTCTCTCTCTCTCTCTCTCTCTCTCTCTCTCTCTCTCCATCGCTCGTTCCCTACGATCACAGACGGAGGTAGCGTTTTTCCTTGTGTCTTCCGTCCCTGTCGTAATTTTTTAGGCACTTATTTACGTCTAGGGTTATCTAAGTGGAGATGATGTATCTTCTTCTTCTTCTTCTTCTTCTTCGTCTTCTTCTTCTTCTTCTTCTTCTTCTTCTTCTTCTTCCTCCTCCTCCTCCTCCTCCTCCTCCTCCTCCTCCTCCTCTTCTTCTTCTTCTTCTTCTTCTTCTTCTTCTTCTTCTTCTTCTTCTTCTTCTTCTTCTTCTTCTTCTCCTCCTCCTCCTCCTCCTCCTCCTCCTCCTCCTCCTCCTCCTCCTCCTCTTCGCGTGTCATGATATTATCCCACTTCTCACCTCTTTCATTGTCCCGGCAAAGTGTCACATTGTGTGTCACACGTTTTCCCTGACCACATCCTCTCACTGTATCCGTTTGCTGTTCGGACTGAAACTGCTGGATCGACCCTGGTGGTTACGTCTGTCTTGCTCCCAAGTGGCTAACCCTCCATGAAATTTTTTTTTTTAACTCCAATTTGGTTTTGGCGGGAGTACAAGGTGTCTGAGGTGATAAGGTCATATATCAAGCGAACATGAGTTTTTTTTAAAGCATAGGTTTAATATTTGATTTCTTTCACATGATTTTTAAAGCATAGTTCTGATATTTGATTTCTTTCACATGATTTTTAAAGCATAGTTCTGATATTTTATTTCTTTCACATGATTTTTAAAGCATAGATCTGATATTTTATTTCTTTCACATGATTTTTAAAGCATAGATCTGATATTTTATTTCTTTCACATGATTTTTAAAGTAAAGGTGTATTTTTTTTTTTCTTTCACATGATTTTTAAAGCGTAGGTTCTGATATTTTATTTCTTTCACATGATTTTTAAAGCATAGTTCTGATATTTTATTTCTTTCACATGATTTTTAAAGCATAGATCTGATATTTCTTTCACATGATTTTTAAAGTAAAGGTGTATTTTTTTTTCTTTCACATGATTTTTAAAGCGTAGGTCTGATATTTTATTTCTTTCGCATGAGTTTTAATGCATAAGTCTAATGTTTTATTTCTTTCGCATGATGTTTCATAAGTCCAACATGTTATTTCTTTTGGTTTTATTCTGTGTTGACTGAGGGAGGGTTTGTCATAGAGCCACACGAAGGAAGAGTCCCTAACCTAACCTAACCTAACCTAACCTAACCTACCCTACCCTACCCTACCCTACCCTACCCTACCCTAACCTAACCTAACCTAACCTAACCTTTCCTACCCTACCCTAACCTAACCTAACCTAACCTAACCTTACCTAACCTAACCTAACCTTTCCTAACCTACCCTAACCTAACCTAACCTAACCTAACCTAACCTTTCCTACCCTACCCTACCCTACCCTAACCTAACCTAACCTAACCTGTCCTACCCTACCCTACCCTAACCTACCCTAACCTAACCTAACCTTTCCTACCCTACCCTAACCTAACCTAACCTAACCTACCCTACCCTACCCTACCCTACCCTACCCTACCCTACCCTACCCTACCCTACCCTAACCTAGACATTGAAGACGACGCTAGGCGAACCCACATAGATCTGAGCAGACACGGGACGCCCTTTGGGTTCCCTTGAAGCCCCAAAGCACATTAGGGATGTACTTAAGTCATCCACGGATGTACACAGTGTACAATGTTCACCTCATATTAGCGAACCTACCTTGAACAATAGCAGAAGATGCAACATACATACATACATACATACACCTTAGTCTGGCTGAGGTAATTGTATTATATTGTATTAAAAACAACATACGTTGAGATGTATAGGTATGTATATGTGCTGTGTGTGTGGACATGTATGTATATACATGTGTATGGGGGTGGGTTGGGCCATTTCTTTCGTCTGTTTCCTTGCGCTACCTCGCAAACGCGGGAGACAGCGACAAAGTAGGATAAAAAGATAATGATATTAATATATTATATTATATTAAATTATATTATATTATATTATATTACTGGCAGGATAACCACACTGCCAGATAATAATTGGCCATGAGAGTCGAGGAACGTACAGTATACACACACACACACACACACACACACACACACACACACACACACTCCTCTTCCATTCCAGACTATCCCTTCCCCTGTCCCACCCCGCCTCTTCTGTCAACACCCTATAGGAAGGAGAGTCAAGAGGGAAGGAGGGGGGCGAGATGGAGGTAACAGGAGGGAGGGAGGTGGATTGAAGGTAACAGGAGGGAGGGAGGCGAGATGGAGGTAACAGGAGGGAGGAAGGTGGATTGGAAGTAACAGGAGGAAGGGAGACGAGATGGAAGTAACAGGAGGGAGGGAGGTGGATTGGAGGTAACAGGAGGGAGGGAGGCGAGATGGAGGTAACAGGAGGGAGGGTGGCGAGATGAAGGTAACAGGAGGGAGGGAGGTGGATTGAAGGTAACAGGAGGGAGGGAGGCGAGATGGAGATAACAGGAGGGAGGGAGGCGAAATGTAAGTAACAGGATTGAGGAAGGCGAGATGGAGGTAACAGGAGGAAGGGAGAGACGAGATGGAGGTAACAGGAGGAAGGGAGGCGAGATGGAGGTAACAGGAGGGAGGGAAACGGGAGGGAAGTGCCAGAAGAGGTCACTAGAGTAAGGCCATAAGAGTGGACGTTGGATGTTCCGTGACCTCTGACCTCTGACCCCCAGGCAGGTCTAACGACCCGCTCGTGTGGAGACCCCACACACCCCCACACACACCCACCCCCACAATTTTGGAGATTAATTACCACCTGTTCCTCCTGATTACCTACCTCATTGTGTGAATATCAAGTTATATATATTAATGTTGTAACAACATTGTGATTATATTACTGTAGTAACAAGATTGTGATTATATTACTGTAGTAACAAGATTGTGATTATATTACTGTAGTAACAAGATTGTGATTATATTACTGTAGTAACAACATTGTGATTATATTATTGTAGTAACAACATTGTGATTATATTACTGTAGTAACAAGATTGTGATTATATTACTGTAGTAACAAGATTGTGATTATATTACTGTAGTAACAAGATTGTGATTATATTACTGTAGTAACAAGATTGTGATTATATTACTGTAGTAACAAGATTGTGATTATATTATTGTAGTAACAAGATTGTGATTATATTACTGTAGTAACAAGTTTATGATTACATTACTGTAGTAACAAGTTTGTGATTATATTACTGTAGTAACAAGTTTGTGATTATATTACTGTAGTAACAAGTTTGTGATTATATTACTGTAGTAACAAGATTGTGATCATATTACTGTAGTAACAAGATTGTGATTATATTACTGTAGTAACAAGATTGTGATTATATTACTGTAGTAACAAGTTTGTGATTATATTACTGTAGTAACAAGATTGTGATCATATTACTGTAGTAACAAGATTGTGATTATATTACTGTAGTAACAAGATTGTGATTATATTACTGTAGTAACAAGATTGTGATTATATTACTGTAGTATCAAAATTGTGATTATATTACTGTAGTAACAAGATTGTGATTATATTACTGTAGTAACAAGATTGTGATTATATTACTGTAGTAACAAGATTGTGATTATATTACTGTAGTAACAAGATTGTGATTATATTACTGTAGTAACAAGATTGTGATTATATTACTGTAGTAACAAGTTTATGATTACATTACTGTAGTAACAAGATTGTGATTATATTACTGTAGTAACAAGATTGTGATTATATTACTGTAGTAACAAGTTTGTGATTATATTACTGTAGTAACAAGTTTGTGATTATATTACTGTAGTAACAAGATTGTGATCATATTACTGTAGTAACAAGATTGTGATTATATTACTGTAGTAACAAGATTGTGATTATATTACTGTAGTAACAAGATTGTGATTATATTACTGTAGTAACAAGATTGTGATTATATTACTGTAGTAACAAGATTGTGATTATATTACTGTAGTAACAAGATTGTGATCATATTACTGTAGTAACAAGATTGTGATTATATTACTGTAGTAACAAGATTGTGATTATATTACTGTAGTAACAAGATTGTGATTATATTACTGTAGTAACAAGATTGTGATTATATTACTGTAGTAACAAGATTGTGATTATATTACTGTAGTAACAAGATTGTGATTATATTACTGTAGTAACAAGTTTATGATTACATTACTGTAGTAACAAGATTGTGATTATATTACTGTAGTAACAAGATTGTGATTATATTACTGTAGTAACAAGATTGTGATTATATTACTGTAGTAACAAGATTGTGATTATATTACTGTAGTAACAAGATTGTGATTATATTACTGTAGTAACAAGATTGTGATTATATTACTGTAGTAACAAGATTGTGATTATATTACTGTAGTAACAAGTTTATGATTACATTACTGTAGTAACAAGATTGTGATTATATTACTGTAGTAACAAGATTGTGATTATATTACTGTAGTAACAAGTTTGTGATTATATTACTGTAGTAACAAGTTTGTGATTATATTACTGTAGTAACAAGTTTGTGATTACATTACTGTAGTAACAAGATTGTGATTATATTACTGTAGTAACAAGTTTGTGATTATATTACTGTAGTAACAAGTTTGTGATTATATTACTGTAGTAACAAGATTGTGATCATATTACTGTAGTAACAAGATTGTGATTATATTACTGTAGTAACAAGATTGTGATTATATTACTGTAGTAACAAGATTGTGATTATATTACTGTAGTAACAAGATTGTGATTATATTACTGTAGTAACAAGATAGTGATTATATTACTGTAGTAACAAGATTGTGATTATATTACTGTAGTAACAAGATAGTGATTATATTACTGTAGTAACAGGTCTATACACACAGTAGTTTCATTGCGAGGCGAGGCTGAAGAGGACCAGGCATCAGTAAGGGGGGTTGTGGGGGTTATAGTGGATCTAGGTGGAGGGGGTGCATCCACTATAACTTTTATCCACTATAACTTTTATCCACTATAACTTTTAAATCCTTCGCCTTAACCTATAACCTCCATCTACAACTATAATGATCTTCTCTATGATCTTCACCTTAAAACCCCCCTGGACGACTAACTATACCCTTCATATAGCCTCTATAACTTTTACCTATAACCTCCAGCACCTTCATCTATAGTCTCTCTAACCTCGTAAACTCACGTGAGTAACCTTCACTTAAAACCTCCTCAGTTACAGTCAGTGATGATCTCCCCTATAACCATCGCCTATAACAACCCATATAACTCTTTAACTTATAACCCTCACCTATAACCACCTATAACAACCTTTATAACCCATTCACCTATGATTTCCCTTAACTTTCACATACACCTTTGCTTGAATACCTCCAGTCATAACTTTATATCCATGAACATCACTTTTAACCTCCCCTATAACCCTCAGCTATAGCCTCCCCTATAAAGTTCACCTGTCTGCTCCCCTATAACATTGACCTATAACCTTGACTTATAACCTTCATCTGTCGATCCCTCTTTTAACCTGCTCACGTCACCCTCTCTCCTGTGTAAGTCAGCGATGGCCTGTCTGCCTCTCCTTCACAAGGCCAGGTAGGTAGGTAAGTAGGTTGGGAAGTAGGTAGGTGGGTGGATAATTAGGTAGGTAGGTAGGGAAGTAGGTAGGTAGGGTGGATGGGTAAGTAGGCAGGTAGGTAGAGATGTAGGCAGGTGGGTGGGTTAATAGGTAGGGAAGTAGGAAAGTGGGTGGGTAGGTAGGATGGTGAGTTGGGAAGGAGATAGGTGGGTGGGTAGGTAGGCAAGTAGGTAAGTATTTAGGTAGGTAGGTAAGTATGTAGGTAGGTAGGTACGTAGGTAGGCCTACCCACAGGCGGAGATGGGGAGTTAACCAGCAGGCCTCATGATCTGCACCCAAAGTAGGGAGCAGGTATAAACACACGTCTCTATGTACCTAACTCACCTGCATGGGCGCCACTGGGTTTCGTTAAGTCTTACGAAATATAACAAAATCCTGGTTACGGCAGTCGGCCCACAGTCAACCCAGCTGTTCATCCACCCCTGGGGTTTGGTCGATAAAATGGGTACCTGGCTCAGGCTAGGATATATATATATCTATCTATATCTATCTATCTATCTATCTATCTATCTGTCTATCTATCTATCTATCTATATATATATATATATATATATATATATATATATATATATATATTGGAAAGGATGACAATTTTGCGCGTGATCAAGATATTCCTATGAGTCCACGGGGAAAATGAAACACGAAAAGTTCCCAAGTGCACTTTCGATGATGTGATTATTACACGAAAGTGCACTTGGGAACTTTTCGTGTTTCATTTTCCCCGTGGACTCATAGGAATATATATATATATATATATATATATATATATATATATATATATATATATATATATATATATATATATATATAGTGGCCACGCATCTCTTGCGTGTCGTAGAAGCCGACTAATAGGGGTACCATCCTCCTTGGGGGGAGAGAGAGGAGGTTGGTGGAGGGGGGAGGGGGGAAGGCAGAGAACCCTCCCCTCCTATATTATCAAGTTTCTAAAATTAGAAGCAGAAGGAGGAACAAAAGCGGGAATATTTCTTTCTTTCTTTCTTTCTTTCTTTCCTCGAAGCCTCGTCAAGACCTGGTACGTCTCCTTTTCTCTCTCTCTCTCTCTCTCTCTCTCTCTCTCTCTCTCTCTCTCTCTCTCTCTCTCTCTCTCTCTCTCACACACACACACACACACACACACACACACACACACACACACACACACACACACACACACACACGTGAGGAGGAGGAGGAGGAGGAAGAGGAGGAGGAGGAGGAAGAAGAAGAAGACCAAGACCTTCCAAGTGTTCATGTTCGCGCGTGAGAGACATGGCCATGTTACTTACATGCCTCAGTAATAAGCCTACGTCATCAGCTGGAGCGCAGCCGTGGTGAGGAGAGAGAGAGAGAGAGGTGGGTGACGTCATGCGTAATAAGGTTTGCTGGAGGTGGTGTGTGACGCAGTGTTATAATTCCAGGCCAGCACTTTCCCCGGGCGACGGTGGGTCCTGGAAAGCTTTTACGGTCTGGAAGTTATGTGCTCTAGTTGGGACGTTGTTTGTGGCTGGGATGTGTGGAGGAGCTGGAAGGTTCAGGGGCTGGAAAGTGCAGTGGCTGGAAGGTTCAGGGGCTGGAAGGTGCAGTGGATGGAAGGTGTAGGGCCTGGAAGGTGCAGTGGATGCGAGGTGTAGGGCCTGGAAGGTGCAGTGGCTGAGAGTTGTAGGGCCTGGAAGGTGCAGTGGCTGGAAGGTGTAGGGCCTGGAAGGTGCAGTGGCTGGAAGGTGCAGGGCCTGGAAGGTGCAGTGGCTGGAAGGTTCAGGGGCTGGAAGGTGCAGTGGCTGGAAGGTTCAGGGGCTGGAAGGTGCAGTGGCTGGAAGGTTCAGGGGCTGGAAGGTGCAGTGGCTGGAAGGTGTAGGGCCTGGAAGGTGCAGTGGATGGAAGGTGTAGGGCCTGGAAGGTGCAGTGGCTGGAAGGTGTAGGGCCTGGAAGGTGCAGTGGATGGGAGGTGTAGGGCCTGGAAGGTGCAGTGGCTGGAAGGTGTAGGGCCTGGAAGGTGTAGTGGCTGGAAGGTGTAGGGCCTGGAAGGTGCAGTGGATGGGAGGTGTAGGGCCTGGAAGGTGCAGTGGCTGAGAGTTGTAGGGCCTGGAAGGTGCAGTGGCTGGAAGGTGTAGGGCCTGGAAGGTGCAGTGGCTGGAAGGTGCAGGGCCTGGAAGGTGCAGTGGCTGGAAGGTTCAGGGGCTGGAAGGTGCAGTGGCTGGAAGGTTCAGGGGCTGGAAGGTGCAGTGGCTGGAAGGTTCAGGGGCTGGAAGGTGCAGTGGCTGGAAGGTGTAGGGCCTGGAAGGTGCAGTGGATGGAAGGTGTAGGGCCTGGAAGGTGCAGTGGCTGGAAGGTGTAGGGCCTGGAAGGTGCAGTGGATGGGAGGTGTAGGGCCTGGAAGGTGCAGTGGCTGGAAGGTGTAGGGCCTGGAAGGTGCAGTGGCTGGAAGGTGTAGGGCCTGGAAGGTGCAGTGGCTGGAAGGTTCAGGGGCTGGAAGGTTCAGGGGCTGGAAGGTGCAGTGGCTGGAAGGTTCAGGGGCTGGAAGGTGCAGTGGCTGGAAGGTGTAGAGCCTGGAAGGTGCAGTGGCTGGAAGGTGTAGAGCCTGGAAGGTGCCTTGGCAGGAAGGTTCAGGGGCTGAAGGTGCCTTGGCTGGAAGGTTCAGGGGCTGGAAGGTGCAGTGGCTGGAAGGTTCAGGGGCTGGAAGGTGCAGTGGCTGGAAGGTGTAGGGCCTGGAAGGTGCAGTGGCTGGAAGGTGCAGGGCCTGGAAGGTGCAGTGGCTGGAAGGTTCAGGGGCTGGAAGGTGCAGTGGCTGGAAGGTTCAGGGGCTGGAAGGTGCAGTGGCTGGAAGGTTCAGGGGCTGGAAGGTGCAGTGGCTGGAAGGTTCAGGGGCTGGAAGGTGCAGTGGCTAGAAGGTGTAGGGCCTGGAAGTTGCAGTGGCTGGAAGGTGTAGGGCCTGGAAGGTGCAGGTCCTGGAAGGTGTAGGGACTGGAAGGTGCAGTGGCTGGAAGGTGCAGGGACTGGAAAATGTGGACCACGTGAAAGGCTTGCGAGAACTGGAAGACATGCAGGAGGTAGTTGTGTGAAGAATGGCAGGTGTGTGTGGTGTGTGAAGGATGGCAGGTGTGTGTGTGTGTGTGTGTGTGTGTGTGTGTGTGGTGAGGGAGGGCTGGAGGTCGTGGGAGTATGGATCATTAGGTCGTGATGCCGGCTCCTCCACCAGCCCCCCCCCCCCTATCCTGCTCCCTCCAGACACCCCTCCCTCCCTTCCCTCCCTCCCTTCCCTCCCTCCCTTCCCTCCCCTGGCTGTGGTGTAACCCTCCCTCCCCCACACGCCCCACGCCACCACCCTCCTCAGGAGCGTATGAGGTGTGCCGGGGTCCAGTGTGAAGGCAAGATCAGTGTAGGTATACACTGTCCGTCCACTAACACTCCCGTGTACACGGCATCTATCTAGTACCCTGGTACTCACACTGCAGTATACGGAAGCCATCATACGGCATCTGTCTAGATCCAGGTACTCACACTGCAGTATACGGAAGCCCTCATACGGCATCTGTCTAGATCCAGGTACTCACACTGCAGTATACGGAAGCCCTCATACGGCATCTATCTAGATCCAGGTACTCACACTGCAGTATACGGAAGCCCTCATACGGCATCTATCTAGATCCAGGTACTCACACTGCAGTATACGAAAGCCCTCATACGGCATCTATCTAGATCCAGGTACTCACACTGCAGTATACGGAAGCCCTCATACGGCATCTGTCTAGATCCAGGTACTCACACTGCAGTATACGAAAGCCCTCAGGAGGAGGAGCTATTTGTGAGATGTGCTTCCGTGTGACATGCAAGACCTCGGTCCCTCCCTCATGGTCGTATTAACTTTATATGAGGTGGATTCCTCTATCCCAGAGGATAGGAAGGTGTGGGCGAGGATAGGCCCCTGCCCACGTACCTCCTCCTGCGTGTGGCACAAGGCTAGATCAAGAGGGGGGCGTGAGCGCTGAGGCTGGGAGATCCTCCTGTAGTATATTATCATTTTCTAAAAGTAGGAACAGGAGGAAGGCATGACAGGATTTTGGGTCGATCATGGTTTATAGTCCTTTTGTTCCCGGCGCTGTCTCGCGAAGGTGGGAAACGCGAACGGGGTAAAAAAAAGAAGAAAACCTTTGAAATTCCGTATAATCAGATTGTAATGAGGGATGTGAACTAAGTTTACAGTAGGAAAAGAGGGCTAAATAAAGAGGGATCATCAATAGAATACCCATAGTGTATACACTTACGGGGCAGAACTCGAAATGATTATATTAAACAATAAATTCAAGATTATATTAAACAATAAATTCAAGATTTATTTTAAACTTCGAAAATTCCAAACTGCTCTAAACAGTAAATTCAGATATATTCCATACTTGTTAATTCAGATTTATTATAAGTTTAATACATTCATATTCAAGTGAAATACAGGAAAAAGTTGTTTGGACACAGATGGGTTCTCTCTGCTGGAGCGACATTGGATAGATGTGGATAGAGAAACCCTCTCTCATGGACCAACGGGTGGATTTCATGTGACACCCGCCAGGCACACACACACACACACACACACACACACACACACACACACACACACACACACACACACACACACACACCCAACCTACGTTTCATTTTTACTGTGTTATAAAATTCCTGTGGCGTTGGTTACGTGCGTATCCTTAATGCTGCGTTCGTACGCACGCAGTTTTAGGGGGTGCAGTAGCACACAGTTTAAGATGCGTCAACAGCTTTGCGTACGAACGGGTCAGTGAGCTGGAGACAGGGGAGAGGAAGTAGAGGAAAAGGGAGAGGAGATAAAGACAAGAAACGAACGTAAAGTGAAGCGAGAACTGGTGAAGATGTGGAGATCACTTTGATGACGGAGGTGAGTGGGAGGGTGTGTATACCTGGGGGTGTGGCGGTGGGTGAGGAGAGGAAGGGAGGGGCGCCACACAGACAAGAAGGAGGACGACTTGTACGAGGAGCAACGCTGGTGACGGAGGCGTGGATGTGTGTGGCTCTGTGGTTGTGAGGTTATGGTTGTCATTACGCGCTGACCAGTTTGCTCTTCTCTCTCTCTCTCTCTCTCTCTCTCTCTCTCTCTCTCTCTCTCTCTCTCTCTCTCTCTCTCTCTCTCTCTCTCTCTCTCTCTCTCTCTCTCTCTCTCTCTCTCTCTCTCTTCCCAGCCCTTCAATATACATTCTCTCCTCGTCTCCCTGTCATCCATCCCTCACACTCCTCCTCCCTTCTCCTACCGTCGTGAGACGCCTCATGTCCTCATGCATTGTGAGGCACTTCCTCCGGCCTTGACATTTCCTCCCTAACCCCTCACACGTCTTCCCCTTTATTCCCCCTCACTGTGTTCAAATGAATTGTTCCTCACTCCCCCTCGCTACAAGAGAGTGGCCCCTACACAACCAAAACGGGAAAGAAAATGAAGAAAATATGAACGTTTTCTATGAAGCAACGACTTAGGGGGGTACCATTAAGATATTACGTAATCACTTAAACCCACATATGGTGTGCTTAGAGGGATTCGAATTCATAGTTATGATGTTGGTCTGTGACCTGAGTGCATCAGGAGGTCTGCATGTATTTGTGTACGTACGGTCCCAATCTCTTAATGTTTGTATTTACGTAATATGTGATTTTCTGTGAGTGTTTCATCTTTGATATGTGTTCTTTAAAGTGCCTCGTTACCCTGCCAAGAACCCTCTTATTCCTTCTTGCAATTGAGGTCATTCTCTCATATATATATATATATATATATATATATATATATATATATATATATATATATATATATATATATATATATATATATATATATTATCCCTGGGGATAGGGGAGAAAGAATACTTCCCACGTATTCCCTGCGTGTCGTAGAAGGCGACTAAAAGGGAAGGGAGCGGGGGGCTGGAAATCCTCCTCTCTCGTTTTTTTTTTTTTTTTTTTCCAAAAGAAGGAACAGAGAAGGGGGCCAGGTGAGGAAATTCCCTCAAAGGCCCGGTCCTCTGTTCTTAGCGCTACCTCGCTGATGCGGGAAATGGCGAATAGTGTGAAAGAAAGAATATATATATATATATATATATATATATATATATATATATATATATATATATATATATATATATTCCCTTAAACCTTCTCTTCCCCAGTGTGAGGAGGATTAAGTGTTTACTTCGTAATTTATAGACTCCTTTCGAGTACTGTTGTGATCCTAGTGTTCCGTTAAGGGGTTCTCGAGGCTTTTGAATCTGTCGACCCGATCACAGACTTACTGAGCCTTCATTGAACCCCCGCCATCCCCTAGTCTCTCTCTCTCTCTCTCTCTCTCTCTCTCTCTCTCTCTCTCTCTCTCTCTCTCTCTCTCTCTCTCTAGATCAGCAAAAACTGAACATATGTGGAACATAAGTAGCTGCTGGAAAGTACCTTCTATTTGAAAATGTCTCCTTCATCCATGATGAGATGGATGGACCAAATGATATATAATCATTGGGTCATAATTTTCCATCTTATTCCCTGTAGAACAGCGACTTGCTCTACCTCTCCCCTCTCATCTTATAGACGATAAAGTATTCAAACCTTTTTTTTTAAAGTTAACGTTTTGTGACCCCTTAGACTTTTATCGACCCCTCCCTTCCCCTTCCCATCCCTTCCCTCCTCCCTGTCGACATGTATCGACCCCCTGCACAGTTCCGTCGACCCCTGGGGGCTTTCTGATGACCACTTTGGGAACCACTGTGGTTGGACTTTCTTCAGTGGCTCTCGTCTTTTATCTCCTGCAGCGTTGTGGCCGAACTGGTGAAGCTTTGTTCCATCTTGGAGTTACCATGTCCTTCAAACCCCTCGCCGTCTGTGTACTTGAAGGCATTTTGACGTTGACCACATAATGAAATGGCTTGTAATCCTCAATTTTTTTTTTTTTTCATTGATGAGAACTAATTTTTAGTAATATTCCGTCCATATTTCTCTTGTCTCTCATTTCTTGCCTTAAGGCATTGGTTCCTGGCCGTGTCAGTGGTGGTTAGGTGTGTTTTTTTTTTATATACGTTCCCTTGTTATGAGATAAACTATCAGTTTGCGAAAGATAAGGTAATTAGTGGATCTATCAGACAGTAATTGTTGGAGAAACTATTGATTAAAAGATTCTTGCTTGTAATCTTTTTGATATATTTCAGACTACATTGTCTGGATATATATATATATATATATATATATATATATATATATATATATATATATATATATATATATATATATATATATATATATATATATCCCTAACAACCCCATCCATATATATATATATATATATATATATATATATATATATATATATATATATATATATATATATATATATATATATCTTTTTCTTTCATACTATTCGCCATTTCCCGCATTAGCGAGGTAGCGTTAAGAACAGAGGACTGGGCCTTTGAGGGAATATCCTCACCTGGTCCCCTTCTCTGTTCTTTCTTTTGGAAAATTATAGAAAAAACGAGATGGGAGGATTTCCAGCCACCCGCTCCCTCCCCTTTTAGTCGCCTTCTACGACACGCAGGGAATACGTGGGAAGTATTCTTTCTCCCCTATCCCCAGGGATAATATATATATATATATATATATATATATATATATATATATATATATATATATATATATATCACATACACGTAGTTACATCGAACCCATATTGAGCACAAGAACAACCCATCACACCTTTTATGAATATATCGCGTGTGATCAGAAGCCGCTATGTAACTTCCATATAATTGTGTCAAGACAGTGTAGAGCTGTGTATAACATTATGATTTCTGCTGTGCACCCCACACCTCCTCCTACAGGAGCTCTACGTCCAACCCGGCAGCCTAGCCCTTCTCTCACGCGTGGGTCCTGGTTCATCTAGCGCCTCCTACCATCATCACACGACCCTTTGCCAAGCCTGCCTCATATTACACAACCTACCACAACTGACCTCTCCTGTACCCCCATAATCCTGCACCTCCATTATCTTATTGCCCTTTGTTATCTCCCTCAGTATATCCTGCCCGTAAATCATTGCTGTTGTGTAAGGTGTTTTCGTACCCTCCTTCAATAGATCCGATAGATCCCACCAGAATACTCGCTAAATATTTATTTCATTCCATGGTTGTACTTGATTTAATCAAAGTTGATTTATCATTATTATTCATTATTGTTTAGAGGGTGTAGGCCTAACACTTGGCCATTTCGCAGTTATTTGTTGGACCTGACGTAGTCTTTCTCTTTCCCTCCCCACTACAGTGCACTCCTTGCCCAACCTGACGGTGCTGAGCCTCAGCGGGTGCAGCAAGATCACAGACGACGGCGTCGAGCTCATCGCCGAGAACCTACGACGCCTCCGCTCGCTCGACCTCTCCTGGTGCCCTCGCATCACGGACGCAGCCCTCGAGTACATCGCCTGCGACCTCAACCAGTTGGAGGAACTCACGCTAGACAGGTTGGCCTGGGGTGGTGGGCTGGCGGAGGGGAGGGTGTGGAGGGGTGTGTTTCAGACGACATGATGGGTTGATTAAACTTGTGTGATCAGGCTAGACAGGCTGGACAGAGGGGGGCGGGGAAAGTGAGGAGTGAGGGAGATGTAGGCAAGAGAGAGGAGCAAGCTGTCATACTACGATATCAGTCGGTCGAAGGAACTCACGACGGAGAGGTACGTAAGGGATGGTGAGAGGGTAACTCCCACATGACAATTGAGTTAATACCAAGGGGTGTTAGAATGAGGGGATGAGTGAGGGTTGGCTGGTCAGACCTCAGCCATCCTGAGAATAAGTAAACTTTTGACATAAAGATTTGAATCTGTCAAAACGTAAATTTGACCTGGAGGGATGTAGCAGTCAGGGACGAGATGGTAGGAGCGATGGCGGGGCTCGAGAAGCCATTGCCTTCAATGAGCTTAGTGAATTCGTGCATGACAGTTACACGGGGAAGGGAGAGGGTGGTATAGTGAGTGAGGCCCGTAGGACACTGCATACAACGTCAACCTGCTTGTAAAAGACTGAAGTTTGACAGCTTGGGATGGAGGAGTTGGTGGCAGGGTTTCGAAGGACGAAGGTGGACGAGGTGGAGAAGGAGAAGAGGAGGAAAGGAAAGAATGAGATGGGGTCCAGAATGTAGAAGATGGAAAGGAAGTAATAATGCCTGAGTAGGGAAAAGGGAGCAGAAGATGGTGGGTGTACGTGGGGAAGGAAGAAGAATTAGGGATAAGGGAGATGGGAAGAGAAGCGACCAGGAATGAGTGGGGAATGAAGGTTAGGGAGAGGGAAGGGTGAGAAACAGGTAGGAATGGAACAGAAAAAACAGGTAGATGGAGAATAAAGATGGGAAAGAGAGAGAGAGGGGGGGAAAGTTTGGTTATAATCACAAGGGTAGGGGGTGGGGGCACAAAAGAAAATTGGGAAACTGAAGAGGACACGAATGACGAACAAATAATAAGGAAGAAAAGAAAGAAGTAGAGTAGGAGACAAAGAAGAAGAGGAGAGAAATTGAGTGGTGGTGATTGGAAGATGAGGTTCTTTGGTCAAGAGAGAGAGAGAGAGAGAGAGAGAGAGAGGGGGGTAAGGGAAATGACAAAGTTAGGTTTAAAATCTACAATAATCTTATATAAATGGGAGGAAGGTGAGGGGAATCTGGAATGATGTATGGTATTAGAATGGGAAGTACACAGTAAACAGAAGAGTACTGAAAATGAAAAGCTTTATGAGAAAATTAATGAATAATGAACGAGTATTTAAACTGTTGATAGATTAAAGAAAAAGCCTAGCTTTCCTACAAACTGTAAAAGAGATGAGGAAGTTCAGGAAAAATGCCTTCATTGGAATGTTGATGACTGAAAAAAAAAACGAAAAAAACTAATATGAAAAGTATGAAACATGCTGAAAAGAATATAAGCTTTGAGTTGTAATGTAGTTGTAACTGTAATATTGTTTGTTACGAAAGTTTAAGCTGCTGAAGGATTATTTTTGCCTTTTGAAAAACTTCAGCATTATTAACTGCAGGTTTAAGTGACATGGAATCCAAAGATACGGTTATCAGGTAATTATTTATTATTACAGAATTATCATATAAGATAATACATTAATGTTCGTGTATGTTTACAGTTGCATATATATTAGACTGATCATACTGTAGCTCCTGTTTTGGGATAGGAGTGAAACAAAGTCTGTATATATATATATATATATATATATATATATATATATATATATATATATAGATAGATAGATAGATAGATAGATAGATAGATAGAGATAGAGAGATCCCATTAAATCCATATGTATATATACCCTAGCCTGAGCCAGGTATATACATACATAGTGACAGTGCATGGCCAAAACAAAATATGTATATGTATATATAAATGCCAGTGAATCTTTGGAAACCAAACACAACATTATCAGTTCCTCCAAGTAATCTAGGTCTGCTACATTACACTGTTCAATGTTATATGGCGAGAGTGAAGATGTGTAAGGGATCAAAATCCTGTTCTCTTTTCCGTAAAAATATCCAAATCCCTGGTGTACTTTTTTAACAATGTAATTAGTTTTACTTTGGAGTTGTTCCTAATTATAGGGAGGAAGTAGCTTGTCAGGGTTTATTTCTCTTGATTGAACAGGTGATATTGGACTCTTAGGTCATTAATTGGTCCTGGTCGCTCATATAAGGTGTGAAGGTTAGGTCAGCTCCTGTATATGACCTGACAGAGTAAGCTCTGTATTTTCCTAATACTAAATTTAGGTCTGTTCAGAAAAAAAAAAGAGATTATATAACACAATGAATTTATAAGGAATGTTGCAGAAAGTTAGGTCAGCTCATGTATATGACCAAAGTAAACTCTGTATTTTCCTAAAACTAAATTTAGGTCTGTTCTGAAAAAAAAAAGAGATTATATAACACAATGAATTAACAAGGAATGTTGCATGGTGCGTTATTACATTTTGTGTGTGTGTAATCACCCATTCTATAAGCAGGAGACTCTGGCATATATTCTATTAACAGGATATGTCCCGGGATCTGTTATCCCCAATGGTATCTTTACTCCCCACAGATGTGTGTCTATCACAGGATATATCCAGGGTTTTGTTATCCCCCAATGGTATCTTTACTTCCCCACAGATGTGTGTCTATCACAGGATAAGTCCCCGGGATCTGTTATCCCCCAATGGTATCTTTACACCCCCCACAGATATGTGCCTATTAACAGGATATGTCCCGAGATCTGTTATCCCCCAATGGTATCTTTACTCCCCCCACAGATGTGTGCCTATAACAGGATATATCCCGGGTTCTGTCATCCCCCAATGGTATCTTTACACCCCCCACAGATGTGTGCCTATAACAGGATATATCCCGGGATCTGTTATCCCCCAAGGGTATCTTTACTCCCCACAGATATGTGCCTATTAACAGGATATGTCCCGGGATCTGTTATCCCCCAAGGGTATCTTTACTCCCCACAGATATGTGCCTATTAACAGGATATGTCCCGGGATCTGTTATCCCCCAAGGGTATCTTTACTCCCCACAGATATGTGCCTATTAACAGGATATGTCCCGGGATCTGTTATCCCCCAAGGGTATCTTTACTCCCCACAGATATGTGCCTATTAACAGGATATGTCCCGGGATCTGTTATCACCCAAGGGTATCTTTACTACCCCCACAGATATGTGCCTATTAACAGGATATGTCCCGGGATCTGTTATCCCCCAAGGGTATCTTTACTCCCCCCACAGATGTGTGCATATCACAGACATTGGCGTGGGCTACATCTCCACCATGCTGTCCCTCTCGGCGCTCTTCCTCCGCTGGTGTTCGCAGGTGCGGGACTTCGGAGTGCAGCACCTCTGCTCCATGAGGAACATCCAGGTCCTCTCCCTCGCAGGTCAGCAGATGGGGAAAGATGATGTGGTGTCATAGGGTATTGTTCCATAGTTTTTCGGTGATACAGTCATTGATACAGTCTTATAAGATGATGAATAACCGAAGGATAATCTGATAAAAGTAATGCAGTATTGTAGATTTTATGTCATGTATTTTTATTATATAATAACCAACTTGGCACAGGTACTTCCGTCCTGGCCAGCGTGGTTAAGGACCAACTGTATATATATATATATATATATATATATATATATATATATATATATATGTGTGTGTGTGTGTGTGTGTGTGTGCCATTATTATTACTATTACTTTGCAGTATTAAAGATACCAGTATGATAAATTCTGACTCTATTAATATCTGGGGATGAAATCCGACTGCTGAAGATATCTTCAGAATTTTAGAGTAAATCAAATTGTTTTGGGACTATTACACGTTTGATTGGAACCACTCAGGCCATTATACCATGCTGAACATTACATAAAGTGGCGACGAGGATAGAAGTGTGTGAAATAAGTATGGACAAGCTTTGGAAGGTAGCCAAACCTGGGAGGTAATTGGGCGTTGTGTGATTTCAACTGTCGGCAAACTAGAGACTAACAATATCTCTTATTGGCCAAATAAGTGAATTTCATCTAAACAGTGACTCCTGAACTGAGTACAAGGAGCGTCTGCAACATTTTTTTTTTTCTTGGTGAATGATATAAGATGATTAGAGCCAATAAGAAAAATGTGTTGATAGCAGTTGTAGGACCCAAGTTGCTGAGAAATCTGGGCAAGTCTGAACAGTTCAGGCCTGGAGAATTGACTTTTGAAGAACTCTGTGATGTGTTAACTAAACACCCTGAGCTAGAGTTACCAGACACAGCTGCAAGATCTAAATTCCATAAAAGAATCCAGCGACCAGGAGAGAGACAGAGAGATTTGTTCTCTAAATGAGTGCCATGAGAGAACTAATGGAGCACTGCAATTTCTGATCTTTGATGACAGACCAGCAAGATCAAATGTTGGGCGACCAGTTAGTTTGTAGGTGTCACCGCTGAGCAGATTCAAGCAAAACTAGTGGCACTGGAGCCCAAGCCTGGTGAGATTCTGTTAAGCCTGGTGAGATTCTGTTGTGCAAGAAAATCTACAATTTGCCAGTGGCAGTTGGGGGATGAACACAGAAGGACGCAACGGACATGAAATAGCCATCATCCCTGCAGGCAGTGACGCAAGGCACAACCAATTGGAGTTATGCAGAAGGTCATCCATCATCCAGACAGCTGTTGGGCCAGAGACAAGAGGTGCTACAACAGCCAACAAGCCTTCCATTTCTCCTATGTCAGCAGCCTCAGTGACAGGACTGGAGCGAGAGAAGAAAGGATAGATGGGCATACCCTAATAGCTGTTTCAAGACTTCTCCAAACGGCACATCCAAGAGGGCGCTTTCACGAAGAGGAAGAAGAACGGTGCCAACAGGAGGAGGAGGAGGAGGAGGAGGACTACCCAGTGGAAGAAGAAGACCTCCAAAAGGAGGAAGAAGACCTCCAACAGGAGGAAGAATGCAGGAAACCAGGAAAAAGGAATGTAATATGATAATGGAGTTGAAAAAGGTAAAGAGCACTATTTTGAACTCAGTTCAATACATTATAGTGGTGGAGTCTAATGAGGTACAGCTGAGAAGGGTTGTACTAAATATTGAAGAGCAAGATGTAGATTTAGAGATAGACATTGGTGCAAATTCTACTGTAGTTCATGAACATGTTTATGAGAGTTTGCGACAGGTACCCATATTACAAGAGAAACTAACGTAAGATGATGTGATATTGAAGTCATAGACAGGAAAAAGATTGAGCTAAAATTGTTATGAAAGCTTATGTCACACAAAATAGTTAAGTAAATGAGTTGCCGGTATTAGTAGTAGAAGCTGATATACAAAATCTGTTAGGTAGGAACTGGTTACAAACAGTTAAGATTTATTGGAAGAATTCAGTTTTTAATTTACAGGAACAGTTGGCTAGCAATGAACAATTTGTAAAGGAGCTAAAAATGATGTATATTGGTGTATTTGAGGAAGGTTTGGGCATGGACATTAGAAATAAGGCCAAAATTTATGTTGATGCTCGTGTAAAGCCAAAATTTTTGAAAGCTCGTCCATTGCCTTTTTCTGTGAGAGAGGCCGCAGACATGTAAGGGGGTAGACTAGTAGCAAATGGGACACTCATGCTGGTGGAAAGTCCAGAATGGGCCAATCCCATAGTGTTTGTGTCCAAGTCATCCTCGCAAGCTAGAATTTTGTGGAGACTTTAAAGTGATGGTAAACTTGATGGCTGAGAAGGACACTTTCCTAGTTCTAAAAATGACTTATTGGCTGGTTTGATAAGATTTAAGTCAGTATCAAAGTTGGACTTGAGTAGTGCTTATCAAGAAATGTTATTGGATGAAGCATTACTCAGATATGACAGATTATCCTATGGGATCAAGAGTACACCTGGGATTTTTCAGAGAAATGTACATTTTATTGAGAGAGATTCCACACAGTGATGATATTTGATCACTAAAAGCACTGAACCAGAACACAGTAAACTTGATCAGGGTGGTAGAGAGATTAGATGAAAGTGGCTTGAAGCTGCTTTTTGACAATTGTGTGATTTCCAAAGCAGTGTTGGTTATTTGGGACTCATAATTGTGCACAGGGCAGTCACATATTGGAAAGTAAAGTGAAAACAGTTGTGGATCCCCCAGGACAGTAGATGTACAAACATTGCAATCATTCTTTGGAGGTATGAATTTTTTTGGTAAATTCCTCAGAAACTTATCTTTATTGCCTGTGCCATTGTCTATGTTGTCAAGGAAGGGGGTGCAATGTTATTGTCGAGCGAGGTTTTGGTACACTATAATCCAGATAGGCCTCTTGTTTTGTCATGTGATGCATCAACATATGCTTTAGAGGAGATCTAGTACACCAATATGAAGATGGATCAGAACACCCTAGAGCTTTTGCTTCACATGCACTGAATGATGCTGTGAAAAATTATGCACAAATTGACATGGAGAGTTTGACAATGGTATTTGAGTGTGCTATTTTCATTGTGTTTGGAAGATCATTCACATTAGTCACAGACCACAAGCCTTGAGTGCCACTTTTACATGAACACAAGGGATTACTCTGTATGACTAGTGCAAGAATACAATGTTAGGATCTCACTTCCTGCTTATGATTACCAATTTGAATTAGGAAAGGGTCGTGACAGTGCAAATGCCGACCTATTGAGTTGGTTGCCATTTGCAGAGAAACCAGCATCAGTATCACTCCTCACAAATACCATATTATTGTCAGAGCACATTGAAGATTCACCAGTTGCAGGAGGTGAACTGCATGACCTAGTATATGCTGAAGTTTTGCCATTTATCAAGAATGGTTGGTCAGGCCCCAGAGTTTAAGTAATTTTATGTACATAGAGATGAACTTAGTTCATATGAAAGTTGCATAATGTGGAAATGGGCTAGTGTTCCTCTGGTAGGAGAGCAAAGTGTATCTAGAGAACTGCTTGAGGCTCCTCTAGGCATCTCATTAATGAAAGGGAGTGCTAGATCATATGTTTGGTAGTCTAATTCAGATAGGGATATTGAACAAATGGTAGGAACTTGTAAGGTTCGTCAGGTCAAGAAAAATAAACCCTTTGTTGCACCCCTTTATGTGTGGCCCTACCCCAATAAGCCATGGGAGAGAGCACATGTAGAAATTCACATAGGTCCCCATTAGAAATGGTTTGTGATAAGAATCATGAATAGTACATCAGCATTTGCAACCATTAAGGGATATTTTTACCACTCATGAGCTGCCCTTGATATAAGTTAATGATGATGGAAGCCAGTTTACCAGTTATGAATTTGGCCAATTAATGCAGAAAAAATGGGATTGACCATGTTACTTGTGCTCCTTTTCACCCAAGCTGTAATGGAATGTCTGAAAGAGCTGTTTAGATATTTATAAATGAGCTAAAGAAAATGAAAAAAGGAGACATCAAAACAAGGTTCTCAAGGTTCTTACTCAGACACAGATGTTCACCACAGTCCTGTAACTGCTAGTACCCATCAGACTAACCAAGGGAAAAAATCTATGGGAACCTTTTTACACACTGAGACCAAACATACAAAAAGGGGCAAAAAAAGGAACAAGAAGATTAAAAGAAATATGACAAGAGCTAACCTGTGAGGGAATTTAGGGTAAATGATGAAGTCTTTATGGAGACTTATTGTGGTAGTGGAGCTTAGTGGTTACCAGGAGTTGTAGTGAAGGTAATTGGACCCTTGTCATATAAGACTGAATATCTGATAATAGAGTTGTCGGGAAACATGTTGATCTAGTGAGGTTTAGAAGCGTAGAGTTGACAGAGCAGGGAGTTTCAAGAGAAGTAATCATACAGGAATGGGGTAAGGATGATATGAATGATACACAACAAGCTACAGGACAAATGAGTTCTGGGCAAGTTGTGGTTCAGGAACTGAATAGAATGCTTGAAGATCAAGGAGAGGGTAATGTCAGTTTACCAAGCTAAAGGGAGTGTGAAATATGCAGAGAAAGATCTGAACCAATTTATCCTGTATGATTCCTTCAGAAAGTTATAACTTGAGCTATGAGATTACATTTGTAGAAAATGACAGTAATATCAAGGAGTACAAAATTTTATGTAATACATTGAAAATGAAACAGAGCAAGTCATTTTAATGTACTGTATATATGATTTCAGGGATGTGTATTTCCTGTGTACAGTATTTAAATTTTACGTCAGCAAATCACACCTCTGCTAGAGGTTGCTTCCCATGATGCACAAGATAAGAATACCTGTAAACACATTATTTTATTATTTATTTATTTACTTTGCTTTGTTGCTGTCTCCCGCGTTAGTGAGGTAGCGCAAGGAAATGGACGAAAGAATGGCCCAACCCACCCACATACACATGTATATACATACACATCCACACATGCATATATACATACCTATACATCTCAACATATATATATATATATATATATATATATATATATATATATATATATATATATATATATATATATATTTCTTTCTTTCACACTATTCACCATTTCCCGCATTTGCGAGGTAGCGTTGAGAACAGAGGACTGGGCCTTTGAGGGAATATCCTCACCTGGCCCCTTTCTCTGTTCCCTCTTTTGGAAAAAAAAAAAGAAAAAAAGCGAGAGGGGAGGATTTCCAGCCACCCGCTCCCTCCCCTTTTAGTCGCCTTCTACGACACGCAGGGAATACGTGGGAAGTATTCTTTCTCCCGCTGTCTCCCGCGTTTGCAAGGTAGCGCAAGGAAACAGACGAAAGAAATGGCAAAACCCACCCCCATACACATGTATATACATACATCCACACACGCAAATATACATACCTACACAGCTTTCCATGGTTTACCCCAGACGCTTCACATGCCCTGATTCAATCCACTGACAGCACGTCAACCCCGGTATACCACATCGATCCAATTCACTCTATTCCTTGCCCGCCTTTCACCCTCCTGCATGTTCAGGCCCCGATCACACAAAATCTTTTTCACTCCATCTTTCCACCTCCAGTTTGGTCTCCCACTTCTCCTTGTTCCCTCCACCTCCGACACATATATCCTCTTGGTCAGTCTTTCCTCACTCATTCTCTCCATGTGCCCAAACCATTTCAAAACACCCTCTTCTGCTCTCTCAACCACGCTCTTTTTATTTCCACACATCTCT
Organism: Panulirus ornatus; assembly: GCF_036320965.1. Lineage (NCBI taxonomy): Eukaryota > Metazoa > Arthropoda > Malacostraca > Decapoda > Palinuridae > Panulirus > Panulirus ornatus. The sequence continues at coordinate 21,686,869 of NC_092257.1, read as the reverse complement.
CTTATCCTTACGTTACTTACTCGATCAAACCACCTCACACCACACATTGTCCTCAAACATCTCATTTCCAGCACATCCATCCTCCTGCGTTTCCATCCATCCTCCTGGTTTCAGAAGTGGTAGAGGATGTGTGGATCAGGTGTTTGCTTTGAAGAATGTATGTGAGAAATACTTAGAAAAGCAAATGGATTTGTATGTAGCATTTATGGATCTGGAGAAGGCATATGATAGAGTTGATAGAGATGCTCTGTGGAAGGTATTAAGAATATATGGTGTGGGAGGCAAGTTGTTAGAAGCAGTGAAAAGTTTTTATCGAGGATGTAAGGCATGTGTACGTGTAGGAAGAGAGGAAAGTGATTGGTTCTCAGTGAATGTAGGTTTGCGGCAGGGGTGTGTGATGTCTCCATGGTTGTTTAATTTGTTTATGGATGGGGTTGTTAGGGAGGTGAATGCAAGAGTTTTGGAAAGAGGGGCAAGTATGAAGTCTGTTGGGGATGAGAGAGCTTGGGAAGTGAGTCAGTTGTTGTTCGCTGATGATACAGCGCTGGTGGCTGATTCATGTGAGAAACTGCAGAAGCTGGTGACTGAGTTTGGTAAAGTGTGTGAAAGAAGAAAGTTAAGAGTAAATGTGAATAAGAGCAAGGTAATTAGGTACAGTAGGGTTGAGGGTCAAGTCAATTGGGAGGTGAGTTTGAATGGAGAAAAACTGGAGGAAGTGAAGTGTTTTAGATATCTGGGAGTGGATCTGGCAGCGGATGGAACCATGGAAGCAGAAGTGGACCATAGGGTGGGCGAGGGGGCGAAAATTCTGGGAGCCTTGAAGAATGTGTGGAAGTCGAGAACATTATCTCGGAAAGCAAAAATGGGTATGTTTGAAGGAATAGTGGTTCCAACAATGTTGTATGGTTGCGAGGCGTGGGCTATGGATAGAGTTGTGCGCAGGAGGATGGATGTGCTGGAAATGAGATGTCTGAGGACAATGTGTGGTGTGAGGTGGTTTGATCGAGTAAGTAACGTAAGGGTGAGAGAGATGTGTGGAAATAAAAAGAGCGTGGTTGAGAGAGCAGAAGAGGGTGTTTTGAAATGGTTTGGGCACATGGAGAGAATGAGTGAGGAAAGGTTGACCAAGAGGATATATGTGTCGGAGGTGGAGGGAACGAGGAGAAGAGGGAGACCAAATTGGAGGTGGAAAGATTGAGTGAAAAAGATTTTGTGTGATCGGGGCCTGAACTTGCAGGAGGGTGAAAGGAGGGCAAGGAATAGAGTGAATTGGAGCAATGTGGTATACCGGGGTTGACGTGCTGTCAGTGGATTGAATCAAGACATGTGAAGCGTCTGGGGTAAACCATGGAAAGCTGTGTAGGTATGTATATTTGCGTGTGTGGACGTATGTATATACATGTGTATGGGGGGGGGTTGGGCCATTTCTTTCGTCTGTTTCCTTGCGCTACCTCGCAAACGCGGGAGACAGCGACAAAGTATAAAAAAAAAGAAAAAAAAAAATATATATATATATATATATATATATATATATATATATATATATATATATATATATATATATATATATATATATGCACACACAGACATATACATACATACACATGTACATAATTCATACTGTCTGCCTTTATTCATTCCCATCGCCACCCCGCCACACGTGAAATAAAAACCCCCTCCCCCTCATGTGTGTGAGGTAGCGCTAGGAAAAGACAACGAAGGCCACATTCGTTCACACTCAATCTCTAGCTGTCATGTAATAATGCACTGAAACCACAGCTCCCTTTCCACATCCAGGCCCCACAGAACTTTCCATGGTTTACCCCAGACGCTTCACATGCCCTGGTTCAAATCCATTGACAGCATGTCGACCCCGGTATACCACATCGTTCCAATTCACTCTATTTCTTGCAAGCCTTTCACCCTCCTTCATGTTCAGGCCCAGATCACTCAAAATCTTTTTCACTCCATCTTTCCACCTCCAATTTGGTCTCCCACTTCTCCTCATTCACTCCACCTCTGACATATATATCCTCTTGGTCAATCTTTCCTCACTCATTCTCTCCATGTGACCAAACCATTTCAAAACACTCTCTTCTACTCTCTCAACCACTCTTTTTATTACCACACATCTCTCTACCTTTCATTACTTACTCAATCAAACCACCTCACACCACATATTGTCCTCAAACATCTCATTTCCAGCATGTCCACTCTCCTCCGCACAACTCTATCTATAGCCCACGCCTCGCAATCTTATAACATTGTTGGAACCACTATTCCTTCAAACATACCCATTTTTGCTTTCCAAGATAATGTTCTTGACTTCCACACATTCTTCAATGCTCCCAGAACTTTCACCCCCTCCCCCCCACCCTATGACTCACTTCTGCTTCCATGGTTCCATCCGCTGCTAGATCCACTCCCAGATATCTAAAACACTTCACTTCCTCCAGTTTTTCTCCATTTAAACTTACCTCCCAATTGACTTGTCCCTCAACCCTACTGTACCTAATAACCTTTCTTCTTTCACACACTTTACCAAACTCAGTCACCAGCTTCTGCAGTTTCTCACATGAATCAGCCACCAGCGCTGTATCATCAGTGAACAACAACTGACTCACTTCCCAAGCTCTCTCATCCACAACAGACTGCATACTTGCCCCTCTTTCCAAAACTCTTGCATCCACCTCCCTAACAACCCCATCCATAAACAAATTAAACAACCATGGAGACATCACACACCCCTGCCGCAAACCTACATTCACTGAGAACCAATCACTTTCCTCTCTTCCTACATGTACACATGCCTTACATCCTAAATAAAAACTTTTTCACTGCTTCTAACAACTTGCCTTCCACACCATATATTCTCAATACCTTCCAGAGAGCATCTCTATCAACTCTATCATATGAATTCTCCAGATCCATAAAAGCTGCACACAAATCCAATTGCTTTTCTAAGTATTTCTCACATGCATTCTTCATAGGAAACACCTGATCCACACATCCTCTACCATTTCTGAAATCACACTGCTCTTCCCCAATCTGATGCTCTGTACATGCATTCACCCTCTCAATCAATACCCTCCCATATAATTTCCCAGGAATACTCAACAAACTTATACCTCTGTAATTTGAACTCTCACCTTTGTCCCCTTTGCCTTTGTACAATGGCACTATGCATGCATTCCGCCAATCCTCAGGCACCTCACCATGAGTCATACATACATTAAATAACCTTACCAACCAGTCAACAATACAGTCACCCCCTTTTTAAATAGATTCCACTGCAGTACCATCCAAACCTGCTGCCTTGCCGGCTTTCATCTTCCGCAAAGCTTTCACTACCTCTTCTCTGTTTACCAAATCATTCTCCCAAACCCTCTCACTCTGCACACCACCTCGACCAAAACACCCTATATCTGCCACTCTATCATCAAACACCTTCAACAAACCGTCAAAATACTCACTCCCTCTCCTTCTCACACCACCACTACTTGTTAACACCTCCCCATTACCCCCCTTCACTGAAGTTCCCATTGATTCCCTTGTCTTATGCACTTTATTTACCTCCTTCCAAAACATCTTTTTATTCTCCCCAAAATTTAATGATAATCTATCACCCCCAACTCTCATTTGCCCTCTTTTTCACGTCTTGCATCTTTTTCTTGACCTCCTGCCTCTTTCTTTTATACATCTCCCATTCATTTGCATTATTTCCCTGCAAAAATCGTCCTAATGCCTCTTTCTTCTCTTTCATTAACAATCTTACTTCTTCATCCCACCACTCACTACCCTTTCTAATCTGCCCACCTCCCACTCATCTCATGCCACAAGCATCTTTTGCACAAGCCATCACTGCTTCCTAAATACATCCCATTCTCCCCCCACTCCCCTTACATCCCTTGTTCTCACCTTTTTCCATTCTGTACTCAGTCTCTCCTGGTACTTCCTCACACAAGTCTCCTTCCCAAGCTCACTTACTCTCACCACTCTCTTCACCCCAACATTCTCTCTTCTTTTCTGAAAACCTCTACAAATCTTCACCTTCGCCTCCACAAGATAATGATCAGACATCCCTCCAGTTGCACCTCTCAGCACATTAACATCCAAAAGTCTCTCTTTCACGCGCCTATCAATTTACACGTAATCCAATAACGCTCTCTGGCCATCTCTCCTACTTATATTATTTTATATTTACTACAATACACTGAAGAATATGTGGAAAAAGAGAACATTATTTGAGAGGGTAAAGATGGGTGTGTTTGAAGGAATAGTCGTCCCAACCATATTATATGGATGCGAGACATGGGATGTAGATAAGACTGTGTGAAGGAGGACGGATGAGTTGGGAATGGAATGTTTGAGGACAATAAGTGGTGTGAGGTGGTTTGATTGAGTTAGTAATGGAAGGGTAAGAGGAATGTGTGGTAATAAAAAGAATGTGGTTGAGATAGCAGAAGAGGGTGTGCTGAAATGGTCTGGACATAAGGCAAGAATGAGTGAGGAAAGGTTGACAAAAAAGGATATGTGTCAGAAGTAGAGGGTACAAGGAGAATGCAAAATTAGAGATGGAAAAATGGAGTGAAAAAGATTTTGAGCTATCGAGGCCTGATCATGCAGAAGAGTGAAAGGTATGCATGGGTTAGAGTGAATTGGAATGATCTGGTATACTGATGTCAACGTACTGTCACTGGACTGAACCAGGGTATGTGAAGCATCTGGATTAAGGTCTATGGGGCCTAGTTGTGAATAGAGAGCTGTGGTTTTGATGTATTACACATGACAGCTAGAGAATGGTTGTGAGTGGATGTGGCCTTTCTTTGTCTGTGCTTGAAGCTACTTTGCTCCTACAGGAAACAGTGATCAAGTAAGAAAAAGAAAATAGTTACTAGTTTTAAGTCATAGGGGGAAATATCATAATTTGCTAGGGAAAGAATGCTTTTCTTTATGGCCAAACTTGGGGTCCTTTTTACAAAACATAGCTGTATAAGTGGCTTCTTTAGCTACCAGAAGTTTTCCAGAGTAAAACAATTGTTTTGGACTATTATGTGTTTGATTGGTACTACCCTGACCAGTATACTATGGTAAATATTACAGGGGTATAGACTGTCACAAGGAATTCATAATCATACTCATAAGATTTCATTTCTATTTGGGAAAGCATAAGAGTCTTGTAACAAGGTGTACAGAAAAGTTGTAGGTGAATTGTAGTTAGGATTATGACATAGATTATTCTTGGGTATTCATATATAGAAATTTTATCATGAGAAAACATTGCAAGTTTCCCCAGTTGGTTGAAGAAATGGTAAACTAGTAGCAGAAAGGGTAGTAGCTTTTTGGTTTGAGTTGATATTTTGCATTGGTAGTAATGTATAGCATTTAGTGCGTAGAATAACAGTGGCTAAATGTGATATAAAGTAATATGTTTTATTCTGCAATAATGAATAAGTTGATAGGGGTGATGGCTATGAAGATAAGAGAAAATATGGGGTTAATTATTGTAACAGTAAGAAATCAAAATATTCTATGAAATCCACACCTAACATCCTTGGGAGCAGAGATTAACCTTATTTCTTATGATTTTAGTTGAAATTTACCAGTGTAATGTTTTGACTTTGCTAAAGTTGTGAAATGTGTATGCAAGGTCGTTTGCTCGCCGGCATCATGGTGAAAAATGTATGCAGGAACCGGTTACGTGCTTCCTTTAAACAAATCAAGTAGCAAACACTATTTACCATGAGATGGGAGTCAAAACATATGATTTTACTTGAAATAGAAATTAAGGTAGATCTCAACCACTTGCAGATCTAAGGTGAGGTTTTCATAGGTTCTTCTGATTTCTAGAAGTATTTCACTTATATTTATATAGATTAACATCACTTTATTACATATCTCCATAGCCCTTGCTCCTGTCAGCTTGATCATTATTACAGAATATAATGCAATGCTCCAAATCTTGTCCCAACACTTTCACCATTTCTTAATGCTACACTACTATGCTACTCTTGCAAAACAATACCACTCAGAATCCAAAACTAATAGTGTCATGGGACTTGCCTAATACATCTCAAAAATTTATATTCTTGCTGTGTGGGATCAAGTAACCATTTCATTATCTGGAACTGTGTGATGTAGCTTTTTCTGTCTTTCATATTTATCTTTGATAAAGTATGATGCTTCAGCTTTCATCCAGTTCTTTAGTATCCTTTAAATGATTTTGGTACCTGCGGTGACTTCGAATTGTGGAAAATTATTTTAAAGAGTAGGTCTGATTTAACCTAAGGTACTGCATGACTTGAAGTTATTACAGGATTTGATATTCTTGCAGGTTGCACACTCGTGACATCAGCTGGGTTGTCATCCCTAGTACAGCTGCGCCACTTGCAGGAGCTAGAGCTCACAAACTGTCCAGGAGCTACACCAGAACTGCACCACCACTTGCACCTCCACCTGCCCAAGTGCCTCATCATTGAGTAGTAATACACACACACACACACACACCGTCATGACTCGACCTAACTTAAAACGGGTCTATAGATAAACAGGAGAGTGATCATTACTAGGACTCGCTATAATACAAAACGGGTCAGTAGATAGAGAAAGAAGGAGCGCAGTGTTTTCAGTTGGCAACCTGAAACTGTGTTACACGTAGAATGATAAGTTAGCAATGTTAGCAGTGTTCTGACTCTGTGGTAGAATTACAGTGCAGTATGCATGTACAACTGTCCCAAGATTTATTTGTGCATGTAAACTGAAAGTGAATTCAGTCTTGCACAATGCAGTAAACCAGATTTTTATGTGAATGTGATAGACTTCATCACAAGTGCAATATTGTGTACACACACGGAGAAGGAATTGCATGATGATAGAAACAGTGAAATGTGAAATATGTTGAAAGACACAAAAACTGATTGAAACAATTGGCATTGATGTGTAAATATAAAGATTATAGTGTTTTGTTTTACTTGAAAAAAGCAGGAACCACTGAAATTTGAAAAGAGCATATTCCATTTTATGTGCTCATAATTAATTATTTTATTGTATGACTTCATGTGAGTGTGGTGTGCCATATTGAAGGCTGCACATCCATTGGGCCCTATGCAGTCCCACAATGATTTGGCTTCTGAAACAATACAATGAGCAACTACTGTACTTGATTTGTGTCTTTCATGTATGTAATTAATCCGTAATTCCTCTAGTTCCAATTCTACACATCCCTAATCTCAAAAAGTACAATTGGTCCTCAGAAACGTGACCATACCTGCCTCAAAACTGCAACAGATGCCCAGTACAGAGCTTCTCATATCCAAGATATTCCTAACTGTCACATCAGCCAGTATCTACAATTTGCCAAGCACTGTTATGTGTTGTAAGACAGGATGTCCTGTGGATGTTCATCATCTTGATGTTTAAAGCACATGTAAAGGTTAATACTGTGAATGTAATCAACTGTCTTAAGGTGTCGTTATGCTGTATACTTCAGTCACTGAAATCGACTTGCAGCTACTCTGTCATCAGAAGAGAGTGATATAGGACACAACTTTAAAATTACTGGATATATAGAATTGTTCTTAGACATGCCTTGTTTTCAAACGGTTGATCAAGAGGATATCTGGATAACATTTGATATAAGATAATCTTAAAAATTTTTACATTTGTCAAGGAAAAATTGGTATCCTCCATCTAATTAGTGATATTGGCAAGTAAAAATTATGAGATATGTTTTTTCAAATTAGATTTCCTGTAAATAAGTAATGCTGAACATGTTCAGCAAAGTGTGACAATGGATTTCTGTAAGAATGTTTATTAGAGAAGAGTGTGTACCTGTAAACTGAATAGAGTTTGATGAGGAAAGAGGCATTGTGACTAGTCAGTAAATGTACTCGTAAATTGTGGCCATGTCGCATGATTGTCATACAACTTCTTAGACAATTATAAAGTGCACAAGAATTCTGTCATGACAGCTTTAAAAGACAACTGAGTATAAGTTAAATTGAAGAACAGTAAGTTTAGAAAATAGAATGATGCATTAATCTGTCAGATATATAGATATTTTTGGATTATCATTGTACACTGTTGAATGTTTTTCAAATTTAGATTCAGTATCTGAAGTGCAGGAAACATGGGATGTACAATTACTGACTGTGAAATGTCACTACAGTCAAGATTTAAACTAAAACTATTGGAAAGGGTGGTAATTTGTATTATCATTATGCATTATAATAAATTAGCTTCTCATTAAAGAAGTGGAGATTCATAACTGTGTGTCTGGAGTTGGATTTGCCAGTAAATGTAGTTATTGATATTGCTGTGTGTGCAGTCATTTCCTACATTCATTGTCTGCACTTAGCTTTTGAACAAGCCAGTTTGCTTCTTCTTTTACTACAGACTTTGTATATAAGTTCACTTTCATATTTCTGCAAAAACATATTCTGCTTTCAGATAGCTTTGAATTCATTGTAACTGAAACTTAACGGGATATGAAATCTATGAATTTTCTGGAGTGATGCGTCATATGCAGAATCTTTGCCATACCTAGATAAATTTTGCAGACATTCCACAGCTATGCCATTCATATTGTGGTAACCAAGTTTGATGTAGCTTTTTAGTCAGTGAAGGTACTTGTAATGCATGTTGCATTATTGACCAATTGTCGCCCAAGGTGACTGTAAGACTGTACAATGCTGTCATCTCCCTGCTCCCACACTGTACAGCAGAATCTTTACCATTGCCGAATCATCTCCATCCACTTACACTTCAATATAACTTTTATTGGTCAACCAGAATTAGAATGAAATTAAAGAATTGTGCTTGAGAAGCGGGATAACACATTGTACCAAACATAGGATGTATAATACATTGCTTTTGTCAGATTCTATCCAGCAGGAGACACATGAGTTGGATTATTTGCTATAGAGACAGCCAGACACTCAGATTTTGTAAATAGTAATCCATGATTTTATTTATTTGTAATCTGAATGGAGCATGATGCAGTTTACTAGTTTGAATTATCCTTGAGTATCCAGAGCTCAACTGATGTTATATTTTAAATGCTCTCCAGCCGGACTGGGACTAGCTTTAAGAATTATAAATAGTATGATGGTAAATGTAGATTGTGTAGAAAGATTACATAACTAGACTGACTACAGAAGAATGGAAGTAACAATAGTCCAGCATGTAGTTTTACACCCCAGATATCTTAGCTTCTGCAAAAAAATGAGTATCTTGAGGAATGTTATCCACTTGTTTTAGTTACTGTGTTTCCAGGTGATTTGACATGAACATCTAGACTGGCTTTATGTGATAATAAAAGGCCCTGTATTCCTTCATATAAGTGATGGCCTCCAGTTTGCCATGAAGGGTCTCTAAACCTGATATGACAGAATTTTACTGTTTCTAATCTTTTCTTTTTGTACACTGCAGTCTCCTTTGTCAGTGCATTCCCATAATTTCTAATAGTATTTTTTTATGTATCAATCCCAGTTTCATTATTAAATGAGTGTATGACAGTATCTTATGAGACAAGCACTCTATAAGTGCCAATAATTGTTAGGAACAGAAGCTTGACAGCTAAGCTTATGTTATATAAACATTATCATTTAGAGTATTAACAAGAAGAGAAGACTGCAGTCCACTTGTTAGTAGAATTCTTTCTAAATGTGTAACATGCATGCCCTTACCTTCATATCATAGCAAGGTGATGCATGTAGAAACACCTGAACATTGCAGCTCATGACAATCCCTCCACCACCAAGTAACAAAGACCCACAAGGTTCTCTCATAATATTTCTGGGAGAATTCACCATGCTTGCTTGCCTGTAATATATAAACAGTAGTTACCACTGGCTTGAACTAAGAAATAAGATTATGTAAAAAGAATAAGACATGCTTTAGCAACTCAATGTGCACAGGGAAATACAAGTAAAGAAGTGTGAAAAGATGGTAAACAGTAGAGGTAATGCAGAGCTAGCAAATAGTAACAGAATGTATTAGTATGGGAGAAAAATGAACTTTGGAGAATACTGAGATTTTTTTAAACTTATGGCTGAGCACTTCTTAGTGCTGCAGTGTAAATGTAGCAAAAAAGAAAGGATGGAGAGGTGATGCATCAACTTCTTGCAGAGCCATGGTTCCATGAGCAATTAAAGCTACCCACTTTGCTCCTGAGGAACTAGAGTTACTTCTTTTCATAATGTATTATTTCATGACCAGATTTTTTTTTTTTATGTCATCAGTGAATTTTAAAATTCAAATATTGTTATGAACCAGTGATCCTATTGAACCAACTGCTGATTACTATAAAAGTATCAAATAGATATGAGCATTGTGCAAGGAAATATAGACATAGACTCCATGCCAAATTATTCTTTATGCAAATTTTTAGCCCTATGATGTAAGCCCCTAACTTTTCCTTTATGTTCTAAGTTACGATAGAAGACAATTAAGTTACTTAAATCTTTTGTTTGGTCTCTGCTACCGTTCAATTGATAGCTGCCAAAAAACAGGGAAAAATAGTGGATTTCTTGGTTTATATGCCTTAGTGTCATAGTCTCTTGCAATAAGTAAAAGCAGTTAATATCTTGGCTGGCTTGTTAGAGAGCTGCTGAGTCCATTTACGTTATCATGACAGAAGTCATTATAGACCCCCATGTTATAGAAAGACAAACAAACCAGCAGAGTGAACAGTCACCCCCCGTCTCAACAACCAGCCACTAAAGCAACAGTTGCAAGCTAAGTTGACTTTGATTTTTCACTTCCATAGCTGTATTAAGTGCCAGTTTACTTCAAGCTACCAGCAGTATGTAGCAAATCAGACAGCTCCACAGTTTGACCTCACTTTCAGGACGTGATAGACAACAAAACTTGTAGAAGTTCTCTGTTTATGAGGTTAGGCTAGGCAAACATCTCCCTAAGGAAGGATTTTCATTCACACAGGTTAAGTCTGCGTTCCTGGAACTTTTCATGCCTTGGCTGTTGAAGTGTAAAGCATATCTATAAGAAATTTGCAAAGAGAAAACTGTTTAGCAATATTTCATCTTCTACAAATATTGCAATTTCACAGACTTTACGAATCTAAGAGTTTTACAAGCATTAAGGTGTTACATATGAAGGTTCACAGGCTTCAGTGCTAAGTTTTGTAACCTTTGCAAGCCATCCAAGAGGTTCTCTATTTATATCAAGCTCTGCAAGTTCCTCATACTTTTAAGTGGAACTATCAAGGAATTTGTTCCCTAGATCTGTTGGTAAAGCACAAATTTTGGAGGATTTTCATGCACATGAAGTGGTAAATGTTTGTTTATATTCACTTTAGGTTATTCATGCATCCTTCCATGGTCATGACATTCTTTGCAGGTGATTAGGATGGAAGGATAAACACATGTTATGTTGATTATCATGAGAATTTTGAGAAGGGCTCATATTTGATGGAAGAGATTGCTCAATCCACCTTAAGTAACATAAAGTAGCCCTTGAGAAGAATTTCATTCACAGGAAGCCAAGAAATCCTTTAGTTATGAGATGTATAAGAAATTGAAATTGCTTGTTACGTTAAGTCCTAATATTTGCATTTGCCTTTCAGGAAGTTGCCTCTGTATTTGCTGGATCCCCCAGGTCCAAGGAAAAGAGGGAATTTTTAGTATTTTCTTTAGGAATATCAAAGTGGTGGCGTTGTTTCAGTGGAATGTATTCATATTCTGAGGATAATCTGAATGATTATGATTCCAAAAAATGGGAGCCTACTTCATATATGATAATGAATCTTTTAGCTCTGAATAGATTATTGATCTTTGCTAGTATGAAATGGAGAGGATTACATTTTTCTTTATGTTAGCTGAAATGGCATGGGCAACTAAATGGCTTATGCAATTAAGTATAGTATGTATGTATATATATATATATATATATATATATATATATATATATATATATATATATATATATATATATATTGAATTTTCCCTAGGGATAGGGGACAAAGAATACTTCCCATGTATTCCCTGCGTGTCCTAAAAGGCGACTAAAAGGGGAGGGAGCGGGGGGCTGGAAATCCTCCCCTCTCGTTTTTTTTTTAATTTTCCAAAAGAAGGAACAGAGAATTGGGCCAGGTGAGGGTATTCCCTCAAAGGCCCAGTCCTCTGTTCTTAACGCTACCTCGCTAATGCGGGAAATGGCGAACAGTTTGAAAGAAAAAAGATATATATATGCGCTACCTCGCAAACGCGGGAGACAGCGACAAAGTATAAAAAAAAAAAAAAAAAAAAAAAAAAAATATATATATATATATATATATATATATATATATATATATATATATATATATATATATATATCAGTTTCTAAAGAAGGAAACAGGAGGAGCCAGGTAGGGAGTGCTCATCCTTCTCGAAGGTTCAAATTGGGGTGTTTGAATGTGTGTGGATGCAACCAAGATGAGACAATAGAAGAGATAGGTAATTTGTTTGAGGAAAGAAACCTGGATGTTCTGGCTCTGAGTGAAAGGAAATTCGTGGGAAAAGGGGAAGAATGCTTTGGAGATATCTTAGGAGTAAAGTCAAGGGTTGGTGAGAGGACGAGCAAAAGAAGGAGTAGCACTGCCGCTGAAGCAGTTGTGGGAGTGTGTGATAGAGTGTAAGGAAGTAGATTCTAGATTGATGTGGGTAAAATTGGAAGTGGATGCCAAGAGATGGGTGACTATTAGTGCCTATGCACCTGGCCATGAGAGGAAAGATCATGAGAGGCAAGTGTTTTCGGAGCAACTGAGTGATTATGTAAAAGACCAGGTAATAGTGATGGGAAATTTTAAATGTGAAGGTAAGTAATGTGGCAGTTGAGGGTATAACTCGGGTGCATGGGGTATTCAGTGTTATGAATAGTTAAGGTAATGAGCTTGTGGAGTTCTGTACTGAAAAACAACTGATGATTAGGAATACTTGGAATAAAACGAGAGATATACACAAGTATACATATATGAGTGGAAGAGATAGTCAACCGGCATTATTAGATAAGTATTAAATGATAAGTGGGTAAAAGAGAGACTTTTGGATTCATATGTGTATTTGTGCTGGAGGTGAGGGTGAAGATTTATTGTTTTTGAAAAAGAGGAAACAATGTAGGAGTGGTGAGAGTAAGGGAGCTTGGAAAAGAGACGTGTGAAGAAATACCAGCAGAGATTGCATGTAGGATGGCAAAAGATGAAGGCAAATGAAGAGAAAGGAGTGAATGAAGAATGGGAGGTATTTATGGAAGCAGTGATGGCATGTGCAGGAGATGCATGTAGCATATGAAAAGAGGAAGATGGGCAGGTTAGAAAGGGTAGTGAGTAGTAAGATGGAGAAGTAAATTTGCTAGTGAAAGAGAAATGAAAGCCGTTTGGGTGGTACTTACAGGAAAGGAGCTTAAATGATCGGGAGATGTATACTTTTAAAGAAAGCAGCAGGTCAAGAGGAATGTGCAGGGGTTGAAAAAGAAGGCAAATGAGAGTTAGGGTGAGATGTTTCGGAAAGGGAAATAATGTGTGAAAGACAAGAACAAATGGGAACATTTGTGAAGGGGAAGTAAGCGGGAGTATTTTGAAGGATTGCTAAATGTGTTTGATGATAGAGTGGCAGATCTAAGGGATTTTGGTTGGGGTGATACGCAAAATGAGAGAGTCATGGAGAGTGGTTTACTGAAGAGAGAGGAGGTGGTGAAAGCCTTGCAGAAGATGAAATGCAGCAAGGCAGCTGGAGTGGATGGTATGGCACTTGATTCTATTAAGAAAGAGGATGACTGTGTTGTTGATTGGTTGGTAAGGATATTCAGCATATGTATGGGTCATGTTGTCCTTGAGAATTGACAGAATGCACATATAGTGACATTGTATAAAGACAAAGTGGATGAAGGCAAGTATTCCAACTACAAAGGTATAAGAGTCTTGAGTATACCTGGTAAGTGGTATGGGAGGGTATTGACTGAGAGGATGAATGCATGTACAGAGCACGAAGTGAATGTATGTGAAAAATACTAAGAAAACATATAGATTTGTATATAAATGGATCTGGAGAAAGCATATGATAGGGTTGATAGAGATGCTTTGTGGAAAATATTAAGAATAAAAATGTGGGATGTAAGCTGCTATAAGGAGTGAAAAGTTTTAGTCGAAGGTGTAAACTGTGTGTATAACTAGAATGAGAGAAGAGTGAATGGCTCCCAGTGAAGGTCAGTCTGTGACAGGGGTGTATGATGTCACCATGATTGTATAATTTGTTTATGGATGGGGTGGTGAGGGAGGTAACTACAAGAGTTTTGAAGAAAGGGATGACTACGCAGTCTGTTGGGGATGAGAGGGCCTGGGAAGCAAGTCACTTGTTTGCCGATGATTCATCACTGGTGGCTGATTCGAGTGAGAAGCTGGGGACAGAGTTTGGAAGTGTGTGTTAAAGGAGAAAGTTGAGAGTGAACATGAATAAAAGCAAAATTATTAGATGTAGCAGGGTTGAGGGACAATTCACTTGGGATGTAAGTTTGAATAGAGAAAAATTGGAGGAAGTAAAGTATTTCAGATATTCAGGAGTGGACTTGGCAACGAATGGAACCATGGAAGTGGAAGTGAGTCAAAGGGTGAGGGAGGGTATGAAGGTTCTTGGAGTAGTGAAGAAAGTGTTGAAGGAGAGAATGTTATTGCAGAGGGCAAAAATGGGTGTTTGAAGGAATGATAGTTCCAATAACATTATGTAGTTGCGAGGCATGGGCTATAGATAGGGTTGTGCGGAGGGGATGGATGTGCTGGAAATGATATGTTTAAGGACAATATGTGGTGTGAGATGGTTTGAGCAAGTAAGTAATGAAAGGTTAAGAGAGATGTGTTGAAATAAAAGGGTGTGGTTGAGAGAGCAGAAGAGGATGTGTTGAAATTGTGTGGACATATGGAGAGAATGAGTGAGGAAAGGTAGACAAAGAGGATACATGTGTCAGAAGTGGAAGGAACAAGGAGAACTGGGAGACCAAATTGAAGATGGAAGGATGGAGAGATAAAGATTTTGACCAATTGGGGCCTGAACATGCAGGAGGGTGAAAAGTGTGCATGGAATAGAGTGAACTGGAGCAGTTTGGTACACTGGATTCAACGTGCTGTCAATAGACTGAACCAGGGCATGTGAAATGTCCAGGGTAAACCATGGAAAGATCTGTGGGGGCCTGGATGTGGATATGGAGCTGTGGTTTTAGAGCATTAAACATGAAAGCTAGAGAACAAGTGTGAATGGATGTGGCCTTTCTTCATGTTTCCTGGCACTTCCTCACTGACGCAGGGGGTGACAATCAGGTGTGGAGGGAGAAGAGAATATAAATGTTACTTTTTGTCCTTACCTTCATGCATTTGTGCTATTTCCTATGGGGCTGGGTAGCATCAGTAATGGATGGAGGTAAGCAAATATGAATATATACATGTAAACATATATATATGCAAGAGTTTTGGAAAGAGGGGCAAGTATGAAGTCTGTTGGGGATGAGAGAGCTTGGGAAGGTCAGTTGTTGTTCCCTGATGATACAGCGCTGGTGGCTGATTCATGTGTGAAACTGCAGAAGCTGGTGACTGAGTTTGGTAAAGTGTGTGGAAGAAGAAAGTTAAGAGTAAATGTGAATAAGAGCAAGGTTATTAGGTACAGTAGGGTTGAGGGTCAAGTCAATTGGGAGGTGAGTTTGAATGGAGAAAAACTGGAGGAAGTGAAGTGTTTTAGATATCTGGGAGTGGATCTGGCAGCGGATGGAACCATGGAAGTGGAAGTGGATCATAGGGTGGGGGAGGGGGCGAAAATTCTGGGGCCTTGAAGAATGTGTGGAAGTCGAGAACATTATCTCGGAAAGCAAAAATGGGTATGTTTGAAGGAATAGTGGTTCCAACAATGTTGTATGGTTGCGAGGTGTGGGCTATGGATAGAGTTGTGCGCAGGAGGATGGATGTGCTGGAAATGAGATGTTTGAGGACAATGTGTGGTGTGAGGTGGTTTGATCGAGTGAGTAACGTAAGGGTAAGAGAGATGTGTGGAAATAAAAAGAGCGTGGTTGAGAGAGCAGAAGAGGGTGTTTTGAAGTGGTTTGGGCACATGGAGAGAATGAGTGAGGAAAGATTGACCAAGAGGATATATGTGTCGGAGGTGGAGGGAACAAGGAGAAGAGGGAGACCAAATTGGAGGTGGAAAGATGGAGTGAAAAAGATTTTGTGTGATCGGGGCCTGAACATGCAGGAGGGTGAAAGGAGGGCAAGGAATAGAGTGAATTGGAGCGATGTGGTATACCGGGGTTGACGTGCTGTCAGTGGATTGAATCAAGGCATGTGAAGCGTCTGGGGTAAACCATGGAAAGCTGTGTAGGTATGTATATTTGCGTGTGTGGACGTATGTATATACATGTGTATGGGGGGGTTGGGCCATTTCTTTCGTCTGTTTCCTTGCGCTACCTCGCAAATGCGGGAGACAGCAACAAAGTATAATAAAATATTTATATTTATATTATTTATTATACTTTGTCGCTGTCTCCCACGTTTGCGAGGTAGCGCAAGGAAACAGACGAAAGAAGTGGCCCAACCCCCCCCCATACACATGTATATACATACGTCCACACACGCAAATATACATACCTACACAGCTTTCCATGGTTTACCCCAGACGCTTCACATGCCCTGCTTCAATCCACTGACAGCACGTCAACCCCGGTATACCACATCGCTCCAATTCACTCTATTCCTTGCCCTCCTTTCACCCTCCTGCATGTTCAGGCCCCGATCACACAAAATCTTTTTCACTCCATCTTTCCACCTCCAATTTGGTCTCCCTCTTCTCCTTGTTCCCTCCACCTCCGACACATATATCCTCTTGGTCAATCTTTCCTCACTCATCCTCTCCATGTGCCCAAACCACTTCAAAACACCCTCTTCTGCTCTCTCAACCACGCTCTTTTTATTTCCACACATCTCTCTTACCCTTACGTTACTCACTCGATCAAACCACCTCACACCACACATTGTCCTCAAACATCTCATTTCCAGCACATCCATCCTCCTGCGCACAACTCTATCCATAGCCCACGCCTCGCAACCATACAACATTGTTGGAATCACTATTCCTTCAAACATACCCATTTTTGCTTTCCGAGATAATGTTCTCGACTTCCACACATTCTTCAAGGCCCCCAGGATTTTCGCCCCCTCCCCCACCCTATGATCCACTTCCGCTTCCATGGTTCCATCCGCTGCCAGATCCACTCCCAGATATCTAAAACACTTCACTTCCTCCAGTTTTTCTCCATTCAAACTCACCTCCCAATTGACTTGACCCTCAACCCTACTGTACCTAATAACCTTGCTCTTATTCACATTTACTCTTAACTTTCTTCTTCCACACACTTTTCCAAACTCAGTCACCAGCTTCTGCAATTTCTCACATGAATCAGCCACCAGCGCTGTATCATCAGCGAACAACAACTGACTCACTTCCCAAGCTCTCTCATCCCCAACAGACTTCATACTTGCCCCTCTTTCCAAAACTCTTGCATTTACCTCCCTAACAACCCCATCCATAAACAAATTAAACAACCATGGAGACATCACACACCCCTGCCGCAAACCTACATTCACTGAGAACCAATCACTTTCCTCTCTTCCTACACGTACACATGCCTTACATCCTCGATAAAAACTTTTCACTGCTTCTAACAACTTTCCTCCCACACCATATATTCTTAATACCTTCCACAGAGCATCTCTATCAACTCTATCATATGCCTTCTCCAGATCCATAAATGCTACATACAAATCCATTTGCTTTTCTAAGTAAAATATATATAATATATATATATATATAGCGTTAAGAACAGAGAACTGGGCCTTTGAGGGAATATCCTCACCTGGCCCCCTTCTCTGTTCCTTCTTTTGGAAAATTAAAAAAAAAACAAGAGGGGAGGATTTCCAGCCCCCCTGCTCCCTTCCCTTTTAGTCGCCTTCTACAACACGCAGGGAATACGTGGGAAGTATTCTTAATCCCCTATCCCCAGGGATAATATATATATATATATATATATATATATATATATATATATATATATATATATATATATATTATTATATTATTATTATACTTTGTCGCTGTCTCCCGCGTTTGTATGTGTAGGTGCATGTATGTATATAGGTGTATGTGAGTGGATGTCTTTTTCACCTTTTTCCTTATGCTGCCTCATTAACGTGGGAAATTGCGATCAAGTATGAAAAAAGAAATATATATATATATATATATATATATATATATATATATATATATATATATATATATATATATATATATATATATATATATATATTTATTTATTTATTTTTTTTTTTCATACTATTCGCCATTTCCCGCGTTTGCGAGGTAGCGTTAAGAACAGAGGACTGGGCCTTAGAGGGAAAATCCTCATATATATATATATATATATATATATATATATATATATATATATATATATATATATACTCAACAAACTTATACCTCTGTAATTTGAGCACTCACTCTTATCCCCTTTGCCTTTGTACAATGGCACTATGCACGCATTCCGCCAATCCTCAGGCACCTCACCATGAGTCATACATACATTAAATAACCTTACCAACCAGTCAACAATACAGTCACCCCCTTTTTTAATAAATTCCACTGCAATACCATCCAAACCTGCTGCCTTGCCGGCTTTCATCTTCCGCAAAGCTTTTACTACCTCTTCTCTGTTTACCAAATCATTTTCCCTAACCCTCTCATGGGAGGGTATTGATTGAGAGGGTGAAGGCATGTACAGAGCATCAGATTGGGGAAGAGCAGTGCGGTTTCAGAAGTGGTAGAGGATGTGTGGATCAGGTGTTTGCTTTGAAGAATGTATGTGAGAAATACTTAGAAAAGCAAATGGATTTGTATGTAGCATTTATGGATCTGGAGAAGGCATATGATAGAGTTGATAGAGATGCTCTGTGGAAGGTATTAAGAATATATGGTGTGGGAGGCAAGTTGTTAGAAGCAGTGAAAAGTTTTTATCGAGGATGTAAGGCATGTGTACGTGTAGGAAGAGAGGAAAGTGATTGGTTCTCAGTGAATGTAGGTTTGCGGCAGGGGTGTGTGATGTCTCCATGGTTGTTTAATTTGTTTATGGATGGGGTTGTTAGGGAGGTAAATGCAAGAGTCCTGGAAAGAGGGGCAAGTATGAAGTCTGTTGGGGATGAGAGAGCTTGGGAAGTGAGTCAGTTGTTGTTCGCTGATGATACAGCGCTGGTGGCTGATTCATGTGAGAAACTGCAGAAGCTGGTGACTGAGTTTGGTAAAGTGTGTGGAAGAAGAAAGTTAAGAGTAAATGTGAATAAGAGCAAGGTTATTAGGTACAGTAGGGGTGAGGGTCAAGTCAATTGGGAGGTGAGTTTGAATGGAGAAAAACTGGAGGAAGTGAAGTGTTTTAGATATCTGGGAGTGGATCTGTCAGCGGATGGAACCATGGAAGCGGAAGTGGATCATAGGGTGGGGGAGGGGGCGAAAATTTTGGGAGCCTTGAAAAATGTGTGGAAGTCGAGAACATTATCTCGGAAAGCAAAAATGGGTATGTTTGAAGGAATAGTGGTACCAACAATGTTGTATGGTTGCGAGGCGTGGGCTATGGATAGAGATGTGCGCAGGAGGATGGATGTGCTGGAAATGAGATGTTTGAGGAAAATGTGTGGTGTGAGGTGGTTTGATCGAGTAAGTAACGTAAGGGTAAGAGAGATGTGTGGAAATAAAAAGAGCGTGGTTGAGAGAGCAGAAGAGGGTGTTTTGAAATGGTTTGGGCACATGGAGAGAATGAGTGAGGAAAGATTGACCAAGAGGATATATGTGTCGGAGGTGGAGGGAACGAGGAGAAGAGGGAGACCAAATTGGAGGTGGAAAGATGGAGTGAAAAAGATTTTGTGTGATCGGGGCCTGAACATGCAGGAGGGTGAAAGGAGGGCAAGGAATAGAGTGAATTGGAGCGATGTGGTATACAGGGGTTGACGTGCTGTCAGTGGATTGAATCAAGGCATGTGAAGCGTCTGGGGTAAACCATGGAAAGCTGTGTAGGTATGTATATTTGCGTGTGTGGACGTGTGTATGTACATGTGTATGGGGGGGGGGGGGGGTTGGGCCATTTCTTTCGTCTGTTTCCTTGCGCTACCTCGCAAACGCGGGAGACAGCGACAAAGTATAAAAAAAAAAAAAAAAAAAAAAAAAAATATATATATATATAAATTTTTTTTTTAACATATTCGCCGTTTACCGCATTAGCCAGATAGCGTTAAGAACAGAGGACTGACCTAAAAGGGAAAATCCTAGCTTGACTCCCTCCTCTTTTTCTTCTTTTATATATGTATTTATACCTGGCTCAAATGAGCTACCAATTTATTGACCAACCCCCTGGGAAGGATGAACATCTGCATTGACGGTGGACTGAGTGCTGTAACCAGTCTTACTATTTTTTATCCACAATGGACAGTATCAGTTGATCTAAGAGATGCCCATTTTTATGTTTTAGTTCAATGAAACATTGTATTATTGGCATTTCTCTTTCAAACTTAATGAATATATTTTTCTTCAACTCCGGTGTTGACAAAGGACTTTACAGGGGAATAGCGGCATCTAAAGGGAAAGACACAAATTGAAAGTTTACTTAAAGGAAGAAAGGGATGTGTTGGTATTTTATCAAGGATTGTTAAAGCAAAGGCTTAGTTGTTGAGGTACATGTTTATACTTTGAGGTTTTCTCCAAATAATTGTTGCTCCCAAAAATGAAAGCCTACTTCAGTCATAATAATGGATCTTTTTACTCTGAACAGATCCTCAGTCATAAATAGTATAAAATGGATTTATGTAATTGCTCCCACCATTTCTTGTTCTCAGTGTGTTGTATCAATTGACCTGAATGACAGATTTTTTTATGTTCTAGTGTAGTGGAACCATACTGTATCACTGAATTAGTTCTCTTTTAAACGATGAATATGTCTTTAGCCAGCACATTCAAGATGTATATGAATATGTGTTTGGCCATCCCATTCAAGATGTATATGAGTATATGTTTGGCCATCCCATTCAAATTGTATGTGAATTTGTTTGGCCATCCCATTCAAGAAGTATTTTGACTTTTAGGCTTTCACAAGAATTAGTATCAGATTCTTTTACCTGAAAGCGGAGATGGGATACATTCAAGCCTAAACTATTTCATATTAGTAAAAAACATTACAGAGATGTCTTTGCAAGATTTTGTCAAATTTTTCAAAAATTTGAATCCCAATTGTCTTTTTGTCAGCCTATAGATTTTCTAAACGTGAAGTTTGATTTTGTCAATCTCAAACTGTGAGTGGGAAATTGTCAGTGGCCAGTTGAAGAGAGTTAGAACCACTTTGTGAAATAGATTTTTCAATTTTCGATGTGGATAACTTTTCTTTGAATCATCCTGTGGTCACAGGTCTCTGTGGTTCATGAGTTAGGATAAGCTTAAAAATTTTACTTGTACCTTCATTCTTATTTTCTCTTTTTCAATAGATGAATTCTATGAGGATATTAAGATATTTTCACTTCGAATTTTGACCTGGACTGACTTGAAAAATGCTTTATAATGTCCTCCTAAGTTTGTGATGATAACATACGCTACAGTTTATAATACTATCTTCATATTTTTACTGTTGTTACAAGACTCTACATGCAAGTAGTTATACTGCAAGCAAGAATCCACCTTTGCAAAGCCTGTATCATTGCAAATGGACAAAAAGGATATACAGTCTCATTGAGGTCCTTCTTGATCCAAAAAAGTCCAACACCTCCCTTCTTTTATGTGAAGTGCAGCCTTAAAGTTGCAGGAGTTTCAAAAAAGGGTCCTAAGTTTATATAATAGTATTGATAAAAAAGTAGTAATGATAATGATGATGATGATGATGAAAATAATAATCATTTTTTACCTCTAATCTTTAAACAAGTCCCCATACTCTGATTGCGGGTGTTAGACTGTATCCAAGCTGATTTTAGCAAGAAAGTTAATGGAGGCTTTCATTTGCTACTCGTGTCATCACTTGTACTAATAGTATGTTTAAAGATTATTTTGTGTTTACTTTGTGATGTAGAACGAGAGAACTAATCACCTTTCATAATGCAAACTCAGGTTCTTTAGTACTTTTGAAATACATGATTAGAATTGAAATATATATGTAAGTTACTGTGTTCATTTTGAAAATATTTCATTCTGATTATTAACTATAAAAAAATTGCCAACACTTGCTCACCAAGTCCCACTGTCATGAGGCACAATCAGAAACAGGTGAGTGTGCCTCTGAGGTAAAGTTGTTGCATGGCTCATTCTCCCATTGCTACTTTTAGAAACTTATGATACAGGCGGGGAGAATTTCTAGCCCCCCTTATCCCTTCTATCCCTTTTTATCACTTTTTGTGACACACATGAGATATTTGCTTTATAGATTTTCTCCCAGATCCCAATATGATATAAGATTATAGTTGAAAATTTATGTTGGGATTGCTGCATTTCAGATGGCTGTGTAATTCAACCATTATTATTTATTATTCTAGTAAACTTCTTTGTCAGTCATGTCACCTTTTCCATGTTCACAGTAAGATGATGAATGCCAGAATCTTCCCATAGTACATTAGCTGTAGACTATATCTGAGGTGGAGACTGAAAAAAAAAAGAGAAAAGTGAGGGGTGCCATGGTAATAAAAATAATTGTGCATAAGGAAGGAGAGAGAAAAAAGAAAAGTCAGTAGAGAATAGAGAATTCAAGGTGGAGAACAGTAGTTACTGAAGAACAGTATACTTTTGAGATGCACTAGTCACCTGATCTGTCCGGTTATGAATATAACTAAAGAAAACCATCAGTGGGGAGGGAGCAAAGACATTTCCACAAAAGTTCTTCCAAGGGAAACTAGAACCAGCCAACTTACTACCTGATGAGTAAACCTTCCAATAATTTTATACAAAACAGATTTATTTAAGATTGTTTATCTTGCTTATATTAGAATACTTAAAACTTTATAGGCTTTATCTTTTTCAATAAGCTTTACAGGATTTGTGCTTTGAGACGAATTACTTGAAAATCAATATGACCTCATTCTTTTTGAAAAGAAATAGTGTTCTCTCCTGATTTGAGAGCAAAAAATTTTTTCCTCATTGTATAGCAATATATCCAGTGGTAGAATAACAGTAACTGGCTTATAATAAAGGAGAAATTCTTGGGTAAAGTAGCAAGGAATTTTGAAATGTTATAATACTGTATTGATAAAATTTTATTTCTCATGCATGAGACAAATTTTTTCACATAAAACTGTGGACAATTTTTTTATCCTTTACCTCTATGAAATTTATTCAGTATATTTCTCTCCTTACTGTACAAAAGACAGTGTGTAACATTTTTGGCACTTTAAATATGTAAGTAATTTAAATTATGAAATATTGAGGTCCACATAAATGTGGTTTTCCTGTATACTGATGTTTGTGCATAGAGGTTAATGGAGAACTACACTCTTATTAATTGTAAAAGTCGATAAAAATACTGTGGTTAACCAAAACTTAGATACCTTGATTGTAACTCTATATGTTATCGGCATAACTAAATTTGTATCCACCCTTATATGGTACCAAAAAAGCAAAAGTTTTTATGCAGAAGATGGCATATTCTTTTCAAGAAGATACTGTCATGAGATTACTAGTAAAGTGTATTTATGGTTGAATGTCTGCTTATTAATTTTTATTGATTTACCAGTTGCCTCTGATGCCATGATTTCTGTTACAGTGCCATGAGCAGAAACTTATATCTGACTGGTTTAAGTAATTTCAATATTACCATCTATGCTTGCAAACTTTTGCATTGTTGAAGCAAAGGATTCATGCCGATTGAATGTCTATATTGGATTCTTTAAAAAGAGATTGCTGTCAGCCTTTAAGCAATGATTGTTTTAAGGTTAATCTTTCAATTATCTTTCCATATCATACCCGTTACAGTAAGGGGTAAATGGATTTTATTTTCTTCCTCTACAGTTTTATGTACTATGCTTCTTATATCATTCCTGCCTCCCTCTTATCCCTCTCTAATACAAGAGTGCAACATGATCTCATATCGTACTCTTTACTGGCAGTTGTTCTTTATTCAATGAATGTACCAACGTGAGTAATTAAAAAAGGAAAGTTTGATTGACTTTCTAGAGAACCACATACCTTTGTAGTTATAGCATTTATCTTTGATGAATATCACAGGATACAAACTCCATTGACATAATTATGTGTGAAAGTTACTTTGATACTTCTATCATTTTCAACCATAATAGGGAAATTTATGACTGGCAGTTCAACTCCATCTCTTATAGAAATTTTTGATATCAGTCTTTTTGAAGATTTATAATTACACTTATAACAGCAAAACCCATAGCATTAATTGTGTGGATATAATGAAAGATAATTTCCATAAATCAAAGTTATAAATGCCATCTCCAATTCATCCACACACTTGCTGATAGATGGCTGTAAATATCTTTTGTCTAAAAGAAAATGGAAATTTGGTTATACAGCTTAAATAGAGTACTGTTCATGAAGCATTTACAAGAAATTGTAGATTAAGGCACTGTAGCTATTAACTGTTGTTTTGTTTGTTCATTTGTTGTCATAATGGATATAATGTAAATACTATTTTGTACCTCTTTCTTCATGAAAATGTTACTATGTATATACCTATCATCCACTCAAGGAGTCCCCTCTCTCTTTTGTATGGCCCCTGCAGCATTTGGGAAGCTGGCCACATTCTCTGGACAGGACCACAGGTCACAATGTGAATCGATGTTGTGTGCATATCTTTGTGGGGAGAGTGTACGGCAGTTGAGCAGTAAAGAAGACAGAACTGCAGAAGCTGGTGACTGAGTTTGGTAAAGTGTGTGAAAGAAGAAAGTTAAGAGTAAATGTGAATAAGAGCAAGGTTATTAGGTACAGTAGGGTTGAGGGTCAAGTCAATTGGGAGGTAAGTTTGAATGGAGAAAAACTGGAGGAAGTAAAGTGTTTTAGATATCTGGGAGTGGATCTGGCAGCGGATAGAACCATGGAAGCGGAAGTGGATCATAGGGTGGGGGAGGGGGCAAAAATCCTGGGAGCCTTGAAGAATGTGTGGAAGTTGAGAACATTATCTCGGAAAGCAAAAATGGGTATGTTTGAAGGAATAGTGGTTCCAACAATTTTGTATGGTTGTGAGGCATGGGCTATGGATAGAGTTGTGCGCAGGAGGGTGGATGTGCTGGAAATGAGATGTTTGAGGACAATATGTGGTGTGAGGTGGTTTGATCGAGTAAGTAATGTAAGGGTAAGAGAGATGTGTGGAAATAAAAAGAGCGTGGTTGAGAGAGCAGAAGAGGGTGTTTTGAAATGGTTTGGGCACATGGAGAAAATGAGTGAGGAAAGATTGACCAAGAGGATATATGCGTCGGAGGTGGAGGGAACGAGGAGAAGTGGGAGACCAAATTGGAGGTGGAAAGATGGAGTGAAAAAGATTTTGAGTGATCGGGGCCTGAACATGCAGGAGGGTGAAAGGTGTTCAAGGAATAGAGTGAATTGGATATATATATATATATATATATATATATATATATATATATATATATATATATATATATATATTTTTTCTTTTTTTTTTATACTATTCGCCATTTCCCGCGTTAGCGAGGTAGCATTAAGAACAGAGGACTGGGCCTTTGAGGGAATACCCTCACCTGGCCCAATTCTCTGTTCCTTCTTTTGGAAAAAAAAAAAAAAAAAAAAAAAAAAAAAAAAAAAAACGAGAGGGGAGGATTTCCAGCCCCCCGCTCCCTCCCCTTTTAGTCGCCTTCTACGACACGCAGGGAATACGTGGGAAGTATTCTTAATCCCCTATCCCCAGGGATAACAAATAATACTGTTGGGACTATTATACTTTCAAACATCCCATCTTTGCTCTGACAGCCTGAGGTTTCTACTTACACATGCTCTTTTAGTGACCCTAGGACTTTAGCTCCCTTCCATTATATGACTCACTTCAGCACCTATGGTTCCAACCACTGCCATGTCCACACACTAGGTACCTAAAGCACTGTCTCCTCCGCACCTCCACATTCAAAACATGCTGTCTTATCCCCCTGCTGCACTTACTTACCTTAATTTTTTCCCATTTAGCTTTCTCCTTTCACAAACTCTCCCAAACTGTCACCAGCTTTTGGAATTTCTTCTGTCACCAAATCTCTGTCTGGAAACAACATATGATTCACCTCCATGCCCTCCACCTCTAGCATACCACAGTGTTACCCTTAACTCTAAAATCTGAGAGAAATATATGTAAAGAAAAGTATGATAAAAAGTGACAGTTGTTCAATTGCAAAATTAATCTCCATCAGTACTCTGAAAACAAAGAAATTCCTATTTCTCTCTTAAACAATTTTCTGATTAATTTATCATGCAGTGCCAGGACCCCTTTTATGGGGTTCGAGGTTGCATCCCATTTTGTCCACTGATGATACAATCTCATCAAAAGTGACTTTTCACGTGTGATAAAAGTCCAGGGAAGGAGAGGTAAGTATCACACCCAAATAGAATTAACTCCCTGTACAGGAATGAGTGCTTCTTTACTGTACAAACTACAAATAATGATGTGTTTAAGCATGGGAATTATCAAAACATGTTCCTACTTCCAACCTTTTACAAGGATCATACCAACTACAGAACACTTAGATATAAAACAGATCTAAGATAAAATCCAGATATCTAATACATGAATGCAACTCATTATACAAAATGCTACTTTTAATGTATATATATATATATATATATATATATATATATATATATATATATATATATATAACTTACACTACATGTTGTCCTCAAACTTTAATTTCCAACCCTATCTATAACCCATGGCCTCACAACTACATAACATTGTTGGAACTACTATTTCTTCAAACATACCCATGTTTTCTCTTAGAGGTAACGTTCTCTCCTTCCACACATTCTTCATTGCTTCCAGAACCTTTGTCCCCTCCCCCACCCTGTGACTTACTTTCACTTCCATGGTTCCATTTACTGTTAAGTCTACTCCTAGGTATCTACAACACTTCACTTCCTCCAATCTTTCTCCATTCAAACTTGCATCTCAGTTAACTTGTCCATGTACACTACTGAACCTAATAACCTTGCTCTAATTCACATTTACTCTCAACTTTCTCCTTTCACACACTTTTCCAAACTCAGTCACCAACTTCTGCAGTTCCTCACTTGAATCATCCACTAGAGCTGTATCATCAGCAAACAACAACTGACTCACTTCCCAGTTCTTCTCATCCCGTGAGACTGTATACTCACTCCTCTCTCCAAAACTTTTGCATTTACCTCCCTAACCACTCTCTCCAAAACTTTTGCATTTACCTCCCTAACCACCCTATCCATAAACAAATTAAACAACTATAGGGACATCACACATCCCTTGCTGCAGACCAACATTCACATATTGTCCTCAAACATTTCATTTCCAACACATCCACCCTCCTTCGTACAACCCTATCTATAGCACATGCCTCGCAATCATATAATATTGTTGGCACCATCATTCTTTCAAACATAGCCATTTTATGCTCTCTGAGTTAATGTTCTCTCCTTCCACACATTATTCACCACTCCTAGAACCTTTGACCCTTCCTCCACCCTGTGACTCACTTCTGCTTCCATACTGCTAAGTCCTCTCTCATATATCTAAAACACTTCACTTCCTCCAATTTCTCTCCATTCAAACTTGCATCCCATTTAACCTTTCCCTCATCCCTACTGAACCTTGCCCTTATTCACATGCACTCGCAACTTTAGATATCTGGAAGTGGACTTAGCAGGGAATGGAACCATGGAAGTGGAAGTGAGTCATTGGGTGGGGGAGAGGGCAAAAGTTCTGGGAGTGATGAAGAATGTGTGGAAAGAGAGAACGTTATCTCAGAGAGTGAAAATGGCTATGTCTGAAGGAATAGTAGTACCAACAATATTGTATGGTTGCATGGCATGGGTTGTACGGAGGAGGTGGATTTGTTGGAAATGAAATGTTTGAGGACATGTTATGTGAGGTGGTTTGATCAAGTAAGTAATGAAAGGGTAAGACAGATGTGTGGAAATAAAAATATAGTGTGGTTGAGAGAGCAGAAGAGGGTGTGTTGAAATTGTTTGGACATATGAAGAGAATGAGTGAGGAAAGGTTGACAAGGAGGATATATGTATCAGGGTTTGAGGGAACAAGGAGAAGTGGGAGACCAAATTGGAGGTGGAAGGATGGAGTGAAAAAGATTTTGAGCGATTGGCCTGAACATACAGGAGGATGAGAGGCGTGCAAGGAATAGAGTGAATTGGAATGATGTGGTATATTGGGTCGACTTGCTGTCCGTGGACTGAACCAGGGCATGTGAAACATCTGGGATAAACCATGGAAAGGTCTGTGGGGCCTGGATGTGGATAGGGAGTTGTGGTTTCAGTACATTACACATGACAGCTACCTTGCTGATATAGGGGGTAGCAATGCTGTTTCCTGTGGGGTGGGGTGGCACCGGGAATGGATGAAGGCAAGCAAGTATGAAAATGTGCATGGGTATATATGTATATGTGTGTATGTGAATGGATGGGTCTTTCTTTGTCTGTTTCCTGGCACTACCTCACTGATGTGGGAAATGGCAATAAAATATAATATATATATATATATATATATATATATATATATATATATATATTCATATATTTTTTTCATACATATTTGCCATTTCCCGTGTAAGTGAGGTTAACATTTAGAACAGAGGACTGAGCCTAAGAGGAACAATCCTCACTTAGCCCCCTTCTCTGTTTCTTCTTTTGGAAAAGTAAAAAACTGGAGGGGAATATTTCCAGCCCTCTGCTCCCTCCTTTTATAGCCGCCTTTTACAACACGCAGGGGATACATGGGAAGTATTCTTTCTTCCCATCCCCAGGGATGATATATATATACATGTATCTATTATTTATATTTATTATATTTGATTGCCGTTTCCTGCATCAGTGAGGTAGTGCTAGGAAACAGACGAAGAATAGCCCATCCACACATATACACATATATAATCATAAATGCCCCGACATGCACATATACATATGCATACATATCAACATATATATACATACACATACACAGATATATACAAATATACGTATGCACGTATTCATACTTGCTTGTCTTCATTCATCCCCGGTGCTACCCCGCCTCACAGGAAACAGCATCGCTACCCACTGCTTCATCAAGGTATTGCCAGGAAAACAGAAAAAAAGGCCACATTCATTCACACTCAGTCTCTAGCTGTTATGTGTAATGCATGGAAACTACAGCTCGCTATCAGCATCCAGACTCCACAGACCTTTCCATGGTTTACCCCAAATGTTTCATATGCCCTGGTTCAGTCCATTGACAGCACATTGACCCTGGTATACCATATTGTTCTAATTCACTCTATTTCTTGCAACCCTCTCACCCTCCTGTATGTTCAGGCCCCAACTGCTCAAAATCTTTATCACTCCATCCCTCCACCTCCAATTTGGTCTTCTGCTTCTCCTTGTTCCCTCAGCCTCTGACACATATATCCTCTTTGTCAATCTCTCCTCACTCATTCTCTCCATATCTCCAAACCACTTCAACACACCCTCTTCTGCTCTCTCAATCACACTCTTTTTATTTCAACACATCTCTCTTACCCTTTCATTACTTACTTGATCAAACCATGTCACACCACATATCGTCCTAAAACATCTCATTTCCAACACCACCCTCCTATTTTCAACCCTAGCTATAGCCCATGCCTTGCAATCATATAGAATTGTTGGAACTGCTATTCCTACAAACATACCCATTTTTGCTTTCTGAGATAACTTTCTCTCCTTCCACACATTCTTCATTGCTCCCAGAACCTTCGCCTCCTCCCCCACCCTGTGACTCACTTCCACTTCCATGGTTCCATTTTCTTCTAAGTCCACTCTCAGATATCTAAAACATTTCACTTCCTCCAATTTTTCTCCATCTAAAATTACATTCCAGTTGACATGTCCTACATCCCAACTGAACCCAATAACCTTGCTCTTATTCACATTTACTTTTAACTTTCTTCTTTCACACACTTTTCTAAACTCATTCACTAACCTCTGCAGTTTCTCACAGAATCAGCTGCCAGAGCTGTATCATCAGCAAACAACAAATTGCTCACTTCCCAGGACCTCTTATCCCAACGGACTGCATACTGACCCCTCTCTCCAAAACTAGCACTTGCCTCCCTAACCAATCCATCCATAAGTGAATAAGTTGTTTGCAGATTTGAGTAAGAAACTGTAGAAGTTAGTGTCTGAATTATGGGAAAGTATGTGGAAGGAGAATGTTGGAAGTAAATGTGAACAAAAGCGAGGCTATTAGGTTTAGCTTGGCAGAGGGAGAGGTTAGTTGGGATGAGTTTGAATGGAGAAAATTTGGAGGAAATAAATTTTTTTTATTTTGATATATGGGAATGGACATGAGAGTTAACAGATCCATGAAAGTCAGTCATGGGGCAGGTGAGGGGGCAAAGGTTCTGGGAGTATTGAAATTTTTTCTGGAAAGATAGGTTGTTATATGAGAGAAAATAGGTATGTATGAAGCTATTGTAATTTCAGCATTATTGTACAGATATGAGGCATGGGTTGTGGATGAGGATGTGTGAGGGAGGGTGGATGTTGGAAATTAAACATTTGAGGATTACATGTGGTGTGAAGTGGTTTCTGTGAGTAGTAATTAAGGGGTAAGAGAATTGTGATACTGAAAGGAGTGTGGTAGAGAGTTGGAAAGGGTGTAATGAAGTGGTCTAGATGTACAGAGGGAATGAATGAGGTTGACAAAGAGGATATATGTGATAGGAGTGAAAGGGATAAAGAAAAAGGGGGAACCAAAGTGAAGATGGAGGGATGAAGTGAAAAATATTTTGAATGGTTAGGGCCTGAACATACAGGAAGGTGAAAGGCATACAAGGGATAGAATGAACTGGGGTGATGTGGTACAAAGAGAGATATGTGTTGTGAATGGACTAAACCAGGGCATATGAAGCATCCTGGGGAAACCACAGATGGATCTTTGGGACTTAGTTGTAGATAGTGGGCTGTGGTTTCGATGCGTTACACAAGAAAGCTAGAGAATAGATGTGAGCGAATGCAGCCTCCCCTTGTCTGTTCTTGACACTATCTTGCTAATGTGGAAAATAGCAAACAAGTATGAAAATGAAGAAAATATATATATATATATATATATATATATATATATATATATATATATATATATATATATATATATATATATATATGCTCTGTGGAAGGTATTAAGAATACATGGTGTGGGAGGCAAGTTGTTAGAAAGTGAAAAGTTTTTATCGAGGATGTAAGGCATGTGTACGTGTAGGAAGAGAGGAAAGTGATTGGTTCTCAGTGAATGTAGGTTTGTGGCAGGGGTGTGTGATGTCTCCATGGTTGTTTAATTTGTTTATGGATGGTGTTGTTAGGGAGGTAAATGCAAGAGTTTTGGAAAGAGGGGCAAGTATGAAGTCTGTTGGGGATGGGAGAGCTTGGGAAGTGAGTCAGTTGTTGTTCGCTGATGATACAGCGCTGGTGGCTGATTCATGTGAGAAACTGCAGAAGCTGGTGACTGAGTTTGGTAAAGTGTGTGAAAGAGGAAAGTTAAGAGTAAATGTGAATAAGAGCAAGGTAATTAGGTACAGTAGGGTTGAGGGTCAAGTCAATTGGGAGGTGAGTTTGAATGGAGAAAAACTGGAGGAAGTAAAGTGTTTTAGATATCTGGGAGTGGATCTGGCAGCGGATGGAACCATGGAAGCGGAAGTAGATCATAGGGTGGGGGAGGGGGCGAAAATTCTGGGAGCCTTGAAGAATGTGTGGAAGTCGAGAACATTATCTCGGAAAGCAAAAATGGGTATGTTTGAAGGAATAGTGGTTCCAACAATGTTGTATGGTTGCGAGGCGTGGGCTATGGATAGAGTTGTGCGCAGGAGGATGGATGTGCTGGAAATGAGATGTTTGAGGGCAATGTGTGGTGTGAGGTGGTTTGATCGAGTAAGTAACGTAAGGGTAAGAGAGATGTGTGGAAATAAAAAGAGCGTGGTTGAGAAGCAGAAGAGGGTGTTTTGAAATGGTTTGGGCACATGGAGAGAATGAGTGAGGAAAGATTGACCAAGAGGATATATGTGTCGGAGGTGGAGGGAACGAGAAGTGGGAGACCAAATTGGAGGTGGAAAGATGGAGTGAAAAAGATTTTGTGTGATCGGGGCCTGAACATGCAAGGAATAGAGTGAATTGGATCGATGTGGTATACCGGGGTTAACGTGCTGTCAGTGGATTGAATCAGGGCATGTGAAGCGTCTGGGGTGAACCATGGAAAGCTGTGTAGGTATGTATATTTGTGTGTGTGGACGTGTGTGTGTATACATTGTGTATGGGGGTGGGTTGGGCCATTTCTTTCGTCTGTTTCCTTCCGCTACCTCGCAAACGCGGGAGACAGCGACAAAGCAAAAAAACAAAAAAAATATATATATATATGTTGGTATTCTGGAAAATAGATACTGCCCTCATATCTCTACTTGTCATAGAAGGCGACTAAGAGGACAGGAGCATGGGGACTGGAAATCCTCTAATCCTGTAGTAGTTTCCAAAAGAAGGAACAGAGGAAGAAGCTATGATAGGAGTTTTTCTTTATGGTTCTGTCATGTGTTCTGTATGCTACCTCACTCAAGTGGGAAATAGCGGACATATATGAAACTATATATATATATATATATATATATATATATATATATATATATATATATATGTATATATGTATATATATATATATATATATATATATATATATATATATATATATATATATATGGGTGTTTGTGTATAATGTATATGATGTATACAAGAATGAATCATGTCATGCCTCCATTTTCATACAGCCTGCATTCATGAAGTCTATTGACTTTGATTTATAATTGTTGTTCACTCCAGACCAAGGACTCTAGTAACTTGGTATCTCCTGCTTGCAGTATAGAGCTTAGAAATATGTTAGGATATCCTGCCAATAATTGTAACAAAACTGAGAAAGTAAAGAAGGGAGAGTTTATTCACAACACAACCCAAAGGGCTGTATTTCTGGCAGTTTTAGAAAATTAAACCTTTATGCCACTTGCTATCTTGATTTGAAGGGCAGTCCATTTACTTTTTATAGTACAGCCTCGTCTTTGTACTTTTCCAGTGCTTCATACAGTATTCATATATCAACAAGGATCCTGAACTCGAGGCAAAAGTCCTAATGCAGTTCTCAAATGATCAGTATGTTTATGAGTTGGATAATGTGTTTTTGGTAGCAATGAATACCCACTTTGATCTTGGAGTGAAGTATGTTGGTATGCAGGATTTATCCTGATGTGCACAGAGTCAGTTACTGTCATATTAAGACTAAATCTGCCTGTCGTGCATGGAAGGACAACACCACACACACTGTGTAAGACAAGATAAAGCTTCAGCTTTAGAATTTTAAACCTGGTATAGAAGTTTCAGTGACCATTGTTTAGTAGTGGTTAGAGATTTTCATCAGGAAGTCATACCAATAATGAATGATCTAACTCCTCATAGTGAGGTTAATGTGAGGCTTCTGATTGAAGTTTGCTGAGTTTGAGCCCAATTCTTTGTTATCCTTTCTGCTGCTGAAATATATATTTAACATACAAGAACATAATGTTCCATATCCTTTGATTAAGTATATAACAGCTTAATGATTTTCAACACTTGATCTTTTTACCTCTAAGTATTTACATTTGTAACAAATCTATAGTTTGCATGGTGTCTTTTAGGTTTTCTGTAATGTACTCATAGTGCATTTTGTGTGTGGCATTTTCTTCCTAATTGTGATAATGCATAACTTTGTCTGTTAACAGGTTTCATTGTATATGTAATATTCAGCATACTTTCATATAAATTCCTGCACAATTTACTCTAGATATGAATTGTGCAAAAAATTATGTAACACCAAATGCTGTTCACAATGCATCATTCCCAAGTCCCCAATATTCAACTGCTTTATATCCTATTTTCCATCTCTTGTCTCACAATAGCAGGATTACTTACACAGAACCTAATGTATGAATCATGATATCAATATATGTCTACAAGTTCTTTAGGTCCATCATGACCATTCCTGTCACCCAGAATCCCTCCTTCATTCTGTCCTCTCACATTATCAGACTATCTTTAGTCTACCACACACTTTTCTAAATCATCATAGATACATTATTTGGGGCCCTTTGCAAAATTTAGTTTTTTATATGGATGATGTTTGTTGTGATTCATATTTCATGTTGTTGTTTGATAGAATGTATAATGATATCTAGTAACCTGGAAGGCATTTCAAGACAAGAAACCTCTTGCAACAGTGTTTGCAGATTTCAGTTTTTAGATCTTATTACTAAACTTAATTTATTGTTATCATTGTGGTATATAACAATTCTCTCCCCAATTAGAAAAGAAAAAGAAATATGTTAATCATCTATCAAGCTATTCAAAAAGTCCTAGATAATACAATTTGTATAGCACTTAAATTTTGTGTCATACAAACATTTGAGAGTAATTGATGGACTTTATGAAGCTAATCACAATGCAATTTTGTCTACAGCGTTATGTATATTCTGTACACCGCATTCATCAGCATCAATATAGAGTACCAGATGTTTAAATTGAGTGGTTGAATCATGCAGGAAAATAGAACTGAAATGTTACCAAAAACACAAAAGTTATGTTCATGATGTGTTGTTACCGAGAACAAGTGTTAATTTCATTCGTGCTTGAGCAATAACTTTCTACCCTTTTTTTTCCGATATGCCATATAGTTCCAGACAGTATGTCCTCTACCATCAGAAATTATTTCAAAAATGTCTGTTTTTCTGTATGAAAAGTATTTGTATTTCATAGATGTAGTAATCACATACTTTATAATCTGTGTTTCTTTGTTTTGTGTGAGGTTGTGCAGTAATCATAGGAGAAATAATTGTGACCTGTAATCCCATTCTTCAACTTCATTTTTATGCAACTTGTGCCATTTTCATTTTGGAGTGCAAAAGTTTCCTTACTAGAATGAGACTGAACATGAATGACCACATGCAAAATTGAAGAAAAAAGTAACCATCTAGTAAAGGCAATGATATTTGACTGTATGACTCTTGGTAATTATTTGAATAACCGGTAAATAATACAAAGAGGTCAGATGCCTGAAGAGCAGGAGATGAGGAAGTACAGAACTTTCAATTGTAAATCTATAGTTGATCATTAAAGATTAAACAGGTTATTATTATCTAGAAACTGGAACCAGACTATTCATAACCATTGTAATTATATATATATATATATATATATATATATATATATATATATATATATATATATATATATATATATAAAAACATTTTGCATCCCAAAAGGTGAGTGAAATCACTACTGATAATATTATGGTAGTGGCATCAGCTATGTACTGTAATGTAAGAAAATCTTGGCATTTTCAACAGTAGAGGGATTAATAATGGATGCCTCCAGGTTCAATTTGTTATTGCAATGAGTAGGGTGTACAATAACATGGAACGAGGCTTGGCGTCCATGTTAGATTTACCACACAACTGGAACTAGGGATAACTGCTTGCTGAAGAGATGTGAATCCCTGGTTGTTTGACACTTAACAGTTGATGGTGACCCATCAACTTTTTCTTCCTATGACAAAGACATTTTTCATCTAAATAACAATGTAGGATAGTGAAATAAAACTATGAACCAGTGTGAGTATTTCATTACATGTTGTTCTCCTTAAGTAACCAAGTGTTGAAGAAAGTGACAGATCAGCAGAGGTCATGACGAAGGCCAGCAGCTAATTTCAAGTGGTGCTCCGGTAGTTTACCAATTCTGTTGCGCGTCAAGCAGGATTGCTTGAAAAA
This sequence comes from Panulirus ornatus, assembly GCF_036320965.1. Lineage (NCBI taxonomy): Eukaryota > Metazoa > Arthropoda > Malacostraca > Decapoda > Palinuridae > Panulirus > Panulirus ornatus. The sequence goes on along the minus strand of NC_092257.1, from coordinate 21,650,814 downwards.
TTCCTAATCTATGGAATATACGGCCTATATAATTGTAGTGACATTCCATACATTAATATATGCAAAAAGTACTTAAAGTAACGGGTCAATATATATGAAGACGTCAATGAGAAATGTACGAGCTCTCCACCCTCCTGTTACGTATTGCTTTTTGAAATAAGCTTGACTCTAGCAAGATGATAAAGCCATCATTAATCATACTTGTTGTTTAGGACGAAAACAAATCATAAAAATATTGCCATGCATCGCGCGTGGCATACTTGAGAATGCTCTTGGAGGATGTCGTACGCCTGGCAGCAGTGCATCATGAGCTCCCAGGCACCGTGGCCCGTTAGTTGTCAACATCATCTCGTTGAGTACGGTCGTGCCCGAAGCTCCCGAGACTAATCTTATTTTAGTGTGAAAATTACGTTCCAGGTCATCATGGTGAGAAATCTGAGAGGTTATAAGTTAACGTGTGAAGGTGTGACTACAGTGTACGGACAGGTGCCTCATCTATGGACTTGGAAATGCACGGAAAAAAAAAAAATGGGAAGCGATCAACAAGCTATTTACATCCTCCATTGCCTTCAGAAAATGGTTAGTAACCTCCGAGTTCTTTTGGGGATCACTTGTGTTTAAGGATGGTTCTCATTAGCCCCCTGACCATTTCTTAGTTCTCGTTTGTAGGTTGAGGATGGGGTTAGGTCATACCTAAGGGGCCCCATGTCAGTAAGTTTGAAGGAACCATTTTTGAATTACCCAATGGTAAACTCTGGCCACGGAACTTTTTGTATTTTAAAATGATACACGTACAGGATTGACTTTAATAATCCACTTTTGTGGGAATATTGGTAGAATGGACTTTTATTTTTCATTAGGCCCAAGCTTGTAGAAGAAGAGGAAAATATATTCATTCACAAAATGGCTCCTCAATGTGAATCTTGGCATTTATTTATTTTTTATTTTTTAATTTGACATTTTCTTAGTTTACAGACACACCATTTTTAGAAAAGACCGAAAATGACATTTTTATTTTATGAAGTTCATCCTTACAATGTGTTAATGATGATGTAAGGTTTGAGATTTTAAGTGAGAAACCTGCAAATCCATCCAGTTTAAGTGAAGAACCTGCAAATCCATCTAGTTTAAGTGAGGAACCTGCAAATCCATCTAGTTTAAGTGAGGAACCTGCAAATCCATCTAGTTTAAGTGAGGAACCTGCAAATCCATATAGTTTAAGTGAAGAACCTGCAAATCCATCTAGTTTAAGTGAGGAACCTGCAAATCCATCTAGTTTAAGTGAGGAACCTGCAAATCCATCTAGTTTAAGTGAGGAACCTGCAAATCCATCTAGTTTAAGTGAGGAACCTGCAAATCCATCTAGTTTAAGTGAGGAACCTGCAAATCCATCTAGTTTAAGTGAGGAACCTGCAAATCCATCTAGTTTAAGTGAGGAACCTGCAAATCCATATAGTTTAAGTGAAGAACCTGCAAATCCATCTAGTTTAAGTGAGGAACCTGCAAATCCATCTAGTTTAAGTGAGGAACCTGCAAATCCATCTAGTTTAAGTGAGGAACCTGCAAATCCATCTAGTTTAAGTGAGGAACCTGCAAATCCATCTAGTTTAAGTGAGGAACCTGCAAATCCATCTAGTTTAAGTGAGGAACCTGCAAATCCATCTAGTTTAAGTGAGGAACCTGCAAATCCATCTAGTTTAAGTGAGGAACCTGCAAATCCATCTAGTTTAAGTGAGGAACCTGCAAATCCATATAGTTTAAGTCTTTTTAAGTGAGCTGACCTTTGAAGTAGAGGGAAAATAAGAGTTATAAGTACTCACAATCAATTGATGCATTGATAACATTTTCAATGAATTTAGGAAATGTTTTTGGTCATGAGTAGTTTATTAGAGATTTATTAGAAATTTGTCTAACTGAAATTAGACAAGTTGACTGTAGAGTGTAGAAATGCCTAATATTATTTATGCATTCAGTCTGCCTTTCTTTGTAACGTTTGAATCAAATTTGATCCAAGTTTTGCATATGCATTGTCTGAGTTCATATGATTGCACAGGGTCATTCTATCTTTTTTTCTTATATATCTTAAAACATGTGAACTTATTGTTTGCACTGCCAATGAAACACAAAGAAAATTGTGTAAGTGGAGTGGAGCAGTTTTTAAATGTCAAAAGTGCTTATTATTTGATTCCCACATTTTATAGTATTGTAGTATTATCATTTTATTTCCACATTTTACAGTATTATAGTATTATCATTTTATTTCCACATTTTACAGTATTATTGTATTATTTTATTTACACATTTTACAGTATTATATTATCATTTTATTTACACATTTTACAGTATTATAGTATTATCATTTTATTTCCACATTTTAAAGTATTATAGTATTATCATTTTATTTCCACATTTTACAGTACTGTAGTATTATCATTTTATTTCCACATTTTACAGTATTATATTATTATTTTATTTCCACATTTTACAGTATTATAGTATTATCATTTTATTTCCACATTTTACAGTATTATATCACTTTATTCCCACATTTTACAGTATTATATTATCATCATTTTATTCCCACATTTTACAGTATTATATTATCATCATTTTATTCCAACATTTTACAGTATTACTTTATCATCATTTTATTCCCACATTTTACAGTATTATATTATCATTTTATTCCCACATTTTACAGTATTATATTATCACTTTATTCCAACATTTTACAGTATTATAGTATTATCATTTTATTTCCATATTTTACAGTATTATATTATTATCATTTTATTCCCACATTTTACAGTATTATAATAAGTATTATCACTTTATACCAACATTTTACAGTATTATAGTATTATCATTATACTCCACATTATTTTCCCTGCCTCCTGACCCTACTACCACTAACAAGGTAATTAACATCGAAATATAGTTTTTATGGGTAGCTCCTGACCTTACCACTAACAAGTTAACATAGATAGTTTGTATGGGTTTTAAAGGGTGTTAGAGCAAAATCCCACACCATTATTTCGTAAAGATTCCATAAGAGGAAAGTGGTGTCCGTTAGACAGGAAAAAAATTTACCCAGATTTTTAAGATTTCGTGATCATTAGTTGCAAAAATGGAATACAGATTGTTGTTCACTGTATAAAATGGGTAAAATTCACGAGAGTAATTGTCCGTTCGTTGATATTATTGGAGCCGAATCAACACTTATGTCCACATGAATAGCAAGCCTTCTCGCTTAGGTGTCGCTATTGCTCTTGAATGGAACTGTGTATAGAGAAATGAAGTCACTTGTTATGGCAGTGATATTCTGCTCAGTCTTGTGTTTGTGAATACCCATGAGCACTAAGGGCGATCCCCCATTTATATAATGCATCCGTGTGTTTTGTTATGCCCCATCCATTGGGAATGGAGACCATATGGTGACAAAGCTCTTATTTCTCTGGTTTTTATTCATATTTTTAGTTGACTATTCATACTTGAGTCTTTGAATAATTTTGGATTTAGTTTTTAACATTTTTAGTGAGGGACGACAAGCCACGTGAGAGACAATTGTAGAATAGTAGTTAAATATATAGTTCAGACATTTCATATATTTATTTAGTGACCCAAGACACATGTACATAATTCATACTTGCTGCCCTTATTCATTCCGTCGCCACCCATGAAATGAAAACCCCCTCCCACCCCGTATGTGCGCAAGGTAGCGTTAGGAAAAGACAACAAAGGCCCTTGCCACATCCAAGCCCCACAGAACTTTTCATGGTTTACCCCAGACGCTTCACATGCCCTGGTTCAATCCATTGACAGCACGTCGACCCCGGTATAGCACATCGTTCCAATTCACTCTATTCCTTGCACACCTTTCACCCTCCTGCATGTTCAGGCCCCGATCACTCAAAATCTTTTTCACTCCATCTTTCCACCTCCAATTTAGTCTCTCACTTCTCGTTCTCTCCACCTCTGACACATGTATCCTCTTTGTCAATCTTTCCTCACTCATTCTCTCCATGTGCCCAAACCATTTCAAAACACCCTCTTCTGCTCTCTCAACCACACTCTTTTTATTACCACACATCTCTCTTACCCTTTCATTACTTATTCGATCAAAACACCTCACACCACATATTGTCCTCAAACATCTCATTTCCAGCACATCCACCCTCCTTCGCACAACTCTATCTGTAGCCCACACCTCGCAAGCATATAACATTGTTGGAACCCCTATTCCTTCAAACATACCCATTTTTGCTTTCTGAGATAATGTTCCCGACTTTCACACATTTTTCAACGCTCCCAGAACTTTTGACCCCTCCTCCACTCTATGACTCACTTCTGCTTCCATCTGCTGCCAAATCCACTCCCAGATATCTAAAACACTTCACTTCCTCTAGTTTTTCTCCATTCAAACTTACCTCTCAATTGACTAGTCCTTCAACCCTACTGTACCTAATAACCTTGCTCTTATTCACATTTACTCTCAGCTTTCGTCTTTCACTCACTTTACCAAACTCAGTAACCAGCTTCTGTAGTTTCTCACCGGAATCAGCCACCAGTGCTATATCATCAGCGAACAACTGACTCACTTCCCAAGCTCTGTCATCCACAACAGACTGCATACTTGCCTCTCTTTCCAAGACTCTTGCATTCTCATCCACAACAGACTGCATACTTACCTCTTTCCAAAACTCTTGCATTCACCTCCCTAACAATGCCATCCATAACAAATTAAACAACAATGGAGACATTACGCACCCCTGCCGCAAACCAACGTTCACTGAGAACCAATCACTTTCCTCTCTTCCTACACATACACATGCCTTACATCCTCAATAAAAACTTTTCACTGCTTCTAACAACTTGCCTCCCACACCATACATTCTTAATACCTTCCACAGAGCATCTCTATCATATGCCTTCTCCAGATCCATAAATGCTACATACAAATCCATTTGATTTTCTAAGTATTTCTCTCATACATTTTTCAAAGGAAACACCTGATCCACACATCCTCTACCACTTCTGAAACCACACTGCTCTTCCCCATTCTGATGCTCTGTACATGCCTTCACCCTCTCATTCAGTACCCTCCCCAATAATTTCCCAGGAATACTCAACAAACTTATACCTCTGTAATTTCACCACTCACTCTTATCCCCTTTGCCTTTGTACGATGGAACTATGCAAGCATTCCGCCAGTCCTCAGGCACTTCACCATGAGTCATACATACATTAAATAACCTTACCAACCAGTCACCCCCTTTTTTAATAAATTCCACTTCAATACCATGCAAATCCGCTGCCTTGCCGGCTTTCATCTTCCGCAAAGCTTTTACTACCTCTTCTCTGTTTACCAAATCATTCTCCCTAACCCTCTCACTTTGCACACCCCCTCGACCAAAACACCCTGTATCTGCCACTCTATCATCAAACACATTCAACAAACCTTCAAAATACTCGCTCCATCTCCTCACATCACCACTACTTATCACCTCCCCATTAGCCCCCTTCACTGATGTTCCCATTTGTTCCCTTGTCTTATGCTTTTTATTTACCTCCTTCCAAAACATCTTTTTTTACTCTCCCTAAAATTTAATGATACTCTCTCACCCCAACTCTCATTTGCCCTCTTTTTCGCCTCTTGCACCTTTCTCTTGACCTCCTGCCTCTTTCTTGTTGATAACTAATTTGGAAAAATTCTTTTGTGTTTTAGATATTTTCTGTTAGAGGTGAGGTAAGCCCTGTTTACTCCGCTATTGGTGTTATTTAAGATGAAGGCAGTTTCGGCTTATTGCACACACACGCATTATAGCGTTGAAAGAATTCTACCTATGTATTCCCCTTCGTGTCGTAGAAGGAGACTAAAGGGGGCAGGAGCGGGCCACCCTCCCTCATATTCCAGTTTCTATTAGAGAAAACAGATTCAGTTTCTATTAGAGAAATCAGGAGTCATGCTGGGAGTGCTCAACCTCCTTGAAGGCTCAGATTGGGGTGTCTAAATGTGTGTGGATGTAACCAAGATGAGAAAAAAGGAGAGATAGGTAGTATGTTTATAGGAAAGGAACCTGGATGTTTTGGCTTTGAATGAAACGAAGTTCAAAGAGGAAAGAAGAGTGGTTTGTGTCCGCTTATTAACACAATGCATGAAAAGTTTCTGAAGCCAGAACACACTTTAAGGCAGTGGCCAAACCTTACTATGAAAGTCACTTCTATAATAGTTCCCACTATTGTAACTGCCTCTCTCTCTCTCTCTCACACACACACATATACTTATATATATATATATATATATATATATATATATATATATATATATATATATAGGGGGTAGGGGAGAAAGAATACTTGCCACATATTCCCTGCGTGTCGTAGAACGCAACTAAAGGGGAAGGGAGCGGGGGGCTGGAAATCCTTCCCTCTCGTTTTTAGTTTTTCCTAAAGATGGAACAGAGGAGGGGGCTAAGTTAGGATATTCCCTCAGAGGCTCAGTCCTCTGTTCTTAACGCTACCTCGCTAATGCGGGAAATGGCGAATAGTATGAAAAAAAAAAATATATATATATATATATATATATATATATATATTCTTTCTTTTTCTTTCAAACTATTCGCCATTTCCCGCATTAGCAAGGTAGTGTTAAGAACAGAGGACTGGGCCTCTGAGGGAATATCCTCACCTGGCCTCGTTCTCTGTTCCTTCTTTTGGAAAATTAAAAAAAAAAACGAGAGGGGAGGATTTCTAGCCCCCCACTCCCTCCCCTTTTAGTCGCCTTCTATGACACGCAGGGAATACGTGGGAAATATTCTTTCTCCCCTTTCCCCAGGGGGGATATATATATATATATATATATATATATATATATATATATATATATATATATATATATATATATATATATATATATATATATATATTCTTTCTTCCATATGATTTGCCATTTCCCGCATTAGCGAGGTAGCATTAAGAACAGCGGACTGGGCCCCTGAGGGAACATCCCCACCTGGCCCCCTTCTCTGTTCCTTCTTTTGGAAAATAGAAAAAAAAGAAACGAGAGGGGAGGATTTCCAGCCACCCGCTCCCTCCCCTTTTAGTCGCCTATATATATATATATATATATATATATATATATATATATATATATATATATATATATATATATATATATATTTGCTTTGTTGCTGTCTCCCGCGTTTGCGAGGTAGCGCAAGGAAACAGACGAAAGAAATGGCCCAAGCCACCCCCATACACATGTATATACATACGTCCACACACGCAAATATACATACCTACACAGCTTTCCATGGTTTACCCCAGACGCTTCACATGCCCTGATTCAATCCACTGACAGCACGTCAACCCCGGTATACCACATCAATCCAATTCACTCTATTCCTTGCCCTCCTTTCACCCTCCTGCATGTTCAGGCCCCGATCACACAAAATCTTTTTCACTCCATCTTTCCACCTCCAATTTGGTCTCCCACTTCTCCTCGTTCCCTCCACCTCCGACACATATATCCTCTTGGTCAATCTTTCCTCACTCATTCTCTCCATGTGCCCAAACCATTTCAAAACACCCTCTTCTGCTCTCTCAACCACGCTCTTTTTATTTCCACACATCTCTCTTACCCTTATGTTACTTACTCGATCAAACCACCTCACACCGCACATTGTCCTCAAACATCTCATTTCCAGCACATCCATCCTCCTGCGCACAACTCTATCCATAGCCCACGCCTCGCAACCATACAACATTGTTGGAACCACTATTCCTTCAAACATACCCATTTTTGCTTTCCGAGATAATGTTCTCGACTTCCACACATTCTTCAAGGCTCCCAGGATTTTCGCCCCCTCCCCCACCCTATGATCCACTTCCGCTTCCATGGTTCCATCCACTGCCAGATCCACTCCCAGATATCTAAAACACTTTACTTCCTCCAGTTTTTCTCCATTCAAACTTACCTCCCAATTGACTTGACCCTCAACCCTACTGTACCTAATTACCTTGCTCTTATTCACATTTACTCTTAACTTTCTTCTTTCACACACTTTACCAAACTCAGTCACCAGCTTCTGCAGTTTCTCACATGAATCAGCCACCAGCGCTGTATCATCAGCAAACAACAACTGACTCACTTCCCAAGCTCACTCATCCCCAGCAGACTTCATACTTTCCCCTCTTTCCAAAACTCTTGCATTCACCTCCCTAACAACCCCATCCATAAACAAATTAAACAACCATGGAGACATCACACACCCCTGCCGCAGACCTACATTCACTGAGAACCAATCACTTTCCTCTCTTCCTACACGTACAGATGCCTTACATCCTCGATAAAAACTTTTCACTGCTTCTAACAACTTGCCTCCCACACCATATATTCTTAATACCTTCCACAGAGCATCTCTATCATCTCTATCATATGCCTTCTCCAGATCCATAAATGCTACATACAAATCCATTTGCTTTTGTAAGTATTTCTCACATACATTCTTCAAAGCAAACACCTGATCCACACATCCTCTTCCACTTCTGAAGCCACACTGCTCTTCCCCAATCTGATGCTCTGTACATGCCTTCACCCTCTCAATCAATACCCTCCCATATAATTTCCCAGGAATCCTCAACAAACTTATACCTCTCTAATTTGAGCACTCACTCTTATCCCCTTTGCCTTTGTACAATGGCACTATGCACGCATTCCACCAATCCTCAGGCACCTCACCATGAGTCATACTTACATTAAATAACCTTACCAACCAGTCAATAATACAGTCACCCCCTTTTTTAATAAATTCCACTGCAATACCATCCAAACCTGCTGCCTTGCCGGCTTTCATCTTCCACAAAGCTTTTACTACCTCTTCTCTGTTTACCAAATCATTTTCCCTAACCCTCTCACTTTGCACACCACCTCGACCAAAACACCCTATATCTGACACTCTATCATCAAACACATTCAACAAACCTTCAAAATACTCACTCCATCTCCTTCTCACATCACCACTACTTGTCATCACCTCCCCATTTGCGCCCTTCACTGAAGTTCCCATTTGCTCCCTTGTCTTACGCACTTTATTTACCTCCTTCCAGAACATCTTTTTATTCTCCCTAAAATTTAATGATACTCTCTCACCCCAACTCTCATTTGCCCTCTTTTTCACCTCTTGCACCTTTCTCTTGACCTCCTGTCTCTTTCTTTTATACATCTCCCACTCAATTGCATTTTTTCCCCTGTAAAAATCGTCCAAATGCCTCTCTCTTCTCTTTCACTAATACTCTTACTTCTTCATCCCACCACTCACTACCCTTTCTAAACAGCCCACCTCCCACTCTTCTCATGCCACAAGCATCTTTTGCGCAATCCATCACTGATTCCCTAAATACATCCCATTCCTCCCCCACTCCCCTTACTTCCATTGTTCTCACCTTTTTTCATTCTGTACTCAGTCTCTCCTGGTACTTCCTCACACAAGTCTCCTTCCCAAGCTCACTTACTCTCACCACCCTCTTCACCCCAACATTCACTCTTCTTTTCTGAAAACCCATACAAATCTTCACCTTAGCCTCCACAAGATAATGATCAGACATCCCTCCAGTTGCACCTCTCAGCACATTAACATCCAAAAGTCTCTCTTTCGCGCGCCTGTCAATTAACACGTAATCCAATAACGCTCTCTGGCCATCTCTCCTACTTACATACGTATACTTATGTATATCTCGCTTTTTAAACCAGGTATTCCCAATCACCAGTCCTTTTTCAGCACATAAATCTACAAGCTCTTCACCATTTCCATTTCCAACACTGAACACCCCATGTATACCAATTATTCCCTCAACTGCCACATTACTCACCTTTGCATTCAAATCACCCACCACTATAACCCGGTCTCGTGCATCAAAACCACTAACACACTCATTCAGCTGCTCCCAAAACACTTGCCTCTCATGATCTTTCTTCTCATGCCCAGGTGCATATGCACCAATAATCACCCATCTCTCTCCATCAATTTTCAGTTTTACCCATATTAATCGAGAATTTACTTTCTTACATATATATATATATATATATATATATATATATATATATATATATATATATATATATATATATATATATATATATCTTTCTTTTAAACTATTCGCCATTTCCCGCGTCAGCGAGGTAGCGTTAAGAACAGAGGACTGGGCCTTTTTTGGAATATCCTCACCTGGCCCCCTCTGTTCCTTCTTTTGGAAAAAAAAAAAACGAGAGGGGAGGATTTCCAGCCCCCTGCTCCCTCCCCTTTTAGTCGCCTTCTACGACACGCAGGGAATACGTGGGAAGTATTCTTAATCCCCTATCCCCAGGTGTTTTGAAATGGTTTGGGCACATGGAAAGCAAAAATGGGTATGTTTGAAGGAATAGTGGTTCCAACAATGTTGTATGGTTGCGAGGCGTGGGCTATGGATAGAGTTGTGCGCAGGAGGATGGATGTGCTGGAAATGAGATGTTTGAGGACAATGTGTGGTGTGAGGTGGTTTGATCGAGTAAGTAACGTAAGGGTAAGAGAGATGTGTGGAAATAAAAAGAGCGTGGTTGAGAGAGCAGAAGAGGGTGTTTTGAAATGGTTTGGGCACATGGAGAGAATGAGTGAGGAAAGATTGACCAAGAGGATATATGTGTCGGAGGTGGAGGGAACGAGGAGAAGAGGGAGACCAAATTGGAGGTGGAAAGATGGAGTGAAAAAGATTTTGTGTGATCGGGGCCTGAACATGCAGGAGGGTGTAAGGAGGGCAAGGAATAGAGTGAATTGGAGCGATGTGGTATACAGGGGTTGACGTGCTGTCAGTGGAGTGAATCAAGGCATGTGAGGCGTCTGGGGTGGACCATGGAAAGCTGTGTAGGTATGTATACACGTGTGTGGACATGTGTATGTACATGTGTATGGGGGGGGGGTTGGGCCATTTCTTTCGTCTGTTTCCTTGCGCTACCTCGCAGACGCGGGAGACAGCGACAAAGTATAAAAAAAAAAAAAAAAAAAAAAAAAAAAATATATATATATATATATATATATATATATATTGAGAGGGTGAAGGCAGGTACAGAGCACCAGATTGGGGAAGAGCAGTGTGGTTTCAGAAGTGGTAGAGGATGTGTGGATCAGGTGTTTGCTTTGAAGAGTGTATGTGAGAAATACTTAGAAAAGCAAATGGATTTGTATGTAGCATTTATGGATCTGGAGAAGGCATATGATAGAGTTGATAGAGATGCTCTGTGGAAGGTATTAAGAATATATGGTGTGGGAGGCAAGTTGTTAGAAGCAGTGAAAAGTTTTTATCGAGGATGTAAGGCATGTGTACGTGTAGGAAGAGAGGAAAGTGATTGGTTCTCAGTGAATGTAGGTTTGCGGCAGGGGTGTGTGATGTCTCCATGGTTGTTTAATTTGTTTATGGATGGGGTTGTTAGGGAGGTAAATGCAAGAGCCTTGGAAAGAGGGGCAAGTATGAAGTCTGTTGGGGATGAGAGAGCTTGGGAAGTGAGTCAGTTGTTGTTCGCTGATGATACAGCGCTGGTGGCGGATTCATGTGAGAAACTGCAGAAGCTGGTGACGGAGTTTGGTAAAGTGTGTGGAAGAAGAAAGTTAAGAGTAAATGTGAATAAGAGCAAGGTTATTAGGTACAGTAGGGTTGAGGGTCAAGTCAATTGGGAGGTGAGTTTGAATGGAGAAAAACTGGAGGAAGTGAAGTGTTTTAGATATCTGGGAGTGGATCTGTCAGCGGATGGAACCATGGAAGCGGAAGTGGATCATAGGGTGGGGGAGGGGGCAAAAATTTTGGGAGCCTTGAAAAATGTGTGGAAGTCGAGAACATTATCTCGGAAAGCAAAAATGGGTATGTTTGAAGGAATAGTGGTTCCAACAATGTTGTATGGTTGCGAGGCGTGGGCTATGGATAGAGTTGTGCGCAGGAGGATGGAGGTGCTGGAAATGAGATGTTTGAGGACAATGTGTGGTGTGAGGTGGTTTGATCGAGTAAGTAACGTAAGGGTAAGAGAGATGTGTGGAAATAAAAAGAGCGTGGTTGAGAGAGCAGAAGAAGGTGTTTTGAAATGGTTTGGGCACATGGAGAGAATGAGTGAGGAAAGATTGACCAAGAGGATATATGTGTCGGAGGTGGAGGGAACGAGGAGAAGAGGGAGACCAAATTGGAGGTGGAAAGATGGAGTGAAAAGGATTTTGTGTGATCGGGGCCTGAACATGCAGGAGGGTGAAAGGAGGGCAAGGAATAGAGTGAATTGGAGCGATGTGGTATACAGGGGTTGACGTGCTGTCAGTGGATTGAATCAAGGCATGTGAAGCGTCCGGGGTGGGCCATGGAAAGCTGTGTAGGTATGTATATTTGCGTGTGTGGACGTGTGTATGTACATGTGTATGGGGTGGGTTGGGCCATTTCTTTCGTCTGTTTCCTTGCGCTACCTCGCAACCGCGGGAGACAGCGACGAGGTATAAAAAAAAAAAAAAAAATATATATATATATATATATATATATATATATATATATATATATATATATATATATATATATATATATATATATATTATCCCTGGGGATAGGGGAGAAAGAATACTTCCCACGTATTCTCTGCGTGTCATAGAAGGCGACTAAAAGGGGAGGGAGCGGGTGGCTGGAAATCCTCCCCTCTCGTTTTTTTTAATTTTCCAAAAGAAGGAACAGAGAAGGAGGCCAGATGAGGATTTTCCCTCTAAAGCCCAGTCCTCTGTTCTTAACACTACCTCGCAAACGCAGGAAATGGCAAATAGTTTGAAAGAAAGAAAAAATATATATATATATATATATATATATTTGCGGAAGATGAAAGCCGGCAAGGCAGCAGGTTTGGATGGTACTGCAGTGGAATTTATTAAAAAAGGGGGTGACTGTATTGTTGACTGGTTGGTAAGGTTATTTAATGTATGTATGACTCATGGTGGGGTGCCTGAGGATTGGCGGAGTGCATGCATAGTGCCATTGTACAAAGGCAAAGGGGATAAGAGTGAGTGCTCAAATTACGGAGGTATAAGTTTGTTGAGGATTCCTGGTAAATTATGTGGGAGGGTATTGATTGAGAGGGTGAAGGCATGTACAGAGCATCAGATTGAGGAAGAGCAGTGTGGTTTCAGAAGTGGTAGAGGATGTGTGGATCAGGTGTTTGCTTTGAAGAATGTATATGAGAAATACTTAGAAAAGTAAATGGATTTGTATGTAGCATTTATGGATCTGGAGAAGGCATATGATAGAGTTGATAGAGATGCTCTGTGGAAGGTATTAAGAATATATGGTGTGGGAGGCAAGTTGTTAGAAGCAGTGAAAAGTTTTTATCGAGGATGTAAGGCATGTGTACGTGTAGGAAGAGAGGAAAGTGATTGGTTCTCAGTGAATGTAGGTTTGCGGCAGGGAAGTGTGATGTCTCCATGGTTGTTTAATTTGTTTATGGATGGGGTTGTTAGGGAGGTGAATGCAAGAGTTTTGGAAAGAGGGGCAAGTATGAAGTCTGTTGTGGATGAGAGAGCTTGGGAAGTGAGTCAGTTGTTGTTCGCTGATGATACAGCGCTGGTGGCTGATTCATGTGAGAAACTGCAGAAGCTGGTGACGGAGTTTGGTAAGTGTGTGAAGAAGAAAGTTAAGAGTAAATGTGAATAAGAGCAAGGTTATTAGGTACAGTAGGGTTGAGGGTCAAGTCAATTGGGAGGTGAGTTTGAATGGAGAAAAACTGGAGGAAGTGAAGTGTTTTAGATATCTGGGAGTGGATCTGTCAGCGGATGGAACCATGGAAGCGGAAGTGGATCATAGGGTGGGGGAGGGGGCAAAAATTCTGGGAGCCTTGAAAAATGTGTGGAAGTCGAGAACATTATCTCGGAAAGCAAAAATGGGTATGTTTGAAGGAATAGTGGTTCCAACAATGTTGTATGGTTGCGAGGCGTGGGCTATGGATAGAGTTGTGCGCAGGAGGATGGAGGTGCTGGAAATGAGATGTTTGAGGACAATGTGTGGTGTGAGGTGGTTTGATCGAGTAAGTAACGTAAGGGTAAGAGAGATGTGTGGAAATAAAAAGAGCGTGGTTGAGAGAGCAGAAGAAGGTGTTTTGAAATGGTTTGGGCACATGGAGAGAATGAGTGAGGAAAGATTGACCAAGAGGATATATGTGTCGGAGGTGGAGGGAACGAGGAGAAGAGGGAGACCAAATTGGAGGTGGAAAGATGGAGTGAAAAGGATTTTGTGTGATCGGGGCCTGAACATGCAGGAGGGTGAAAGGAGGGCAAGGAATAGAGTGAATTGGAGCGATGTGGTATACAGGGGTTGACGTGCTGTCAGTGGATTGAATCAAGGCATGTGAAGCGTCCGGGGTGGGCCATGGAAAGCTGTGTAGGTATGTATATTTGCGTGTGTGGACGTGTGTATGTACATGTGTATGGGGTGGGTTGGGCCATTTCTTTCGTCTGTTTCCTTGCGCTACCTCGCAACCGCGGGAGACAGCGACGAGGTATAAAAAAAAAAAAAAAAATATATATATATATATATATATATATATATATATATATATATATATATATATATATATATATATATATATATATATTATCCCTGGGGATAGGGGAGAAAGAATACTTCCCACGTATTCTCTGCGTGTCATAGAAGGCGACTAAAAGGGGAGGGAGCGGGTGGCTGGAAATCCTCCCCTCTCGTTTTTTTTAATTTTCCAAAAGAAGGAACAGAGAAGGAGGCCAGATGAGGATTTTCCCTCTAAAGCCCAGTCCTCTGTTCTTAACACTACCTCGCAAACGCAGGAAATGGCAAATAGTTTGAAAGAAAGAAAAAATATATATATATATATATATATATATATTTGCGGAAGATGAAAGCCGGCAAGGCAGCAGGTTTGGATGGTACTGCAGTGGAATTTATTAAAAAAGGGGGGTGACTGTATTGTTGACTGGTTGGTAAGGTTATTTAATGTATGTATGACTCATGGTGGGGTGCCTGAGGATTGGCGGAGTGCATGCATAGTGCCATTGTACAAAGGCAAAGGGGATAAGAGTGAGTGCTCAAATTACGGAGGTATAAGTTTGTTGAGGATTCCTGGTAAATTATGTGGGAGGGTATTGATTGAGAGGGTGAAGGCATGTACAGAGCATCAGATTGAGGAAGAGCAGTGTGGTTTCAGAAGTGGTAGAGGATGTGTGGATCAGGTGTTTGCTTTGAAGAATGTATATGAGAAATACTTAGAAAAGTAAATGGATTTGTATGTAGCATTTATGGATCTGGAGAAGGCATATGATAGAGTTGATAGAGATGCTCTGTGGAAGGTATTAAGAATATATGGTGTGGGAGGCAAGTTGTTAGAAGCAGTGAAAAGTTTTTATCGAGGATGTAAGGCATGTGTACGTGTAGGAAGAGAGGAAAGTGATTGGTTCTCAGTGAATGTAGGTTTGCGGCAGGGAAGTGTGATGTCTCCATGGTTGTTTAATTTGTTTATGGATGGGGTTGTTAGGGAGGTGAATGCAAGAGTTTTGGAAAGAGGGGCAAGTATGAAGTCTGTTGTGGATGAGAGAGCTTGGGAAGTGAGTCAGTTGTTGTTCGCTGATGATACAGCGCTGGTGGCTGATTCATGTGAGAAACTGCAGAAGCTGGTGACTGGTGTGTGAAAGAAGAAAGTTAAGAGTAAATGTGAATAAGAGCAAGGTTATTAGGTACAATAGGGTTGAGGGTCAAGTCAATTGGGAGGTAAGTTTGAATGGAGAAAAACTGGAGGAAGTAAAGTGTTTTAGATATCTGGGAGTGGATCTGGCAACGGATGGAACCATGGAAGTGGAAGTGAATCATAGGGTGGGGGAGGGGGCGAAAATCCTGGGAGCCTTGAAGAATGTATGGAAGTCGAGAACATTATCTCGGAAAGCAAAAATGGGTATGTTTGAAGGAATAGTGGTTCCAACAATGTTGTATGGTTGCGAGGCGTGGGCTATAGATAGAGTTGTGTGCAGGAGGGTGGATGTGCTGGAAATGAGATGTTTGAGGACAATGTGTGGTGTGAGGTGGTTTGATCGAGTAGGTAATGTAAGGGTAAGAGAGATGTGTGGAAATAAAACGAGCGTGGTTGAGAGACCAGAAGAGGGTGTTTTGAAATGGTTTGGGCACATGGAGAGAATGAGTGAGGAAAGATTGACCAAGAGGATATATGTGTCGGAGGTGGAGGGAACGAGGAGAAGTGGGAGACCAAATTGGAGGTGGAAAGATGGAGTGAAAAAGATTTTGTGTGATCGGGGCCTGAACATGCAGGAGGGTGAAAGGAGGGCAAGGAATAGAGTGAATTGGATCAATGTGGTATACCGGGGTTGACGTGCTGTCAGTGGATTGAATCAGGGCATGTGAAGCGTCTGGGGTAAACCATGGAAAGTTGTGTGGGGCCTGGATGTGGAAAGGGAGCTGTGGTTTCGGGCATTATTGCGTGGCAGCTAGAGACTGAGTGTGAACGAATGGGGCCTTTGTTGTCTTTTCCTAGTGCTACCTCGCACACATGAGGGGGGAGGGGGAAGATATTCCATGTGTGGCGAGGTGGCGATGGGAGTGAATGGGGGCAGACTGTGTGAATTGTGTGCATGGGTATATATGTATGTCTGTGTATGTATATATATGTGTACATTGGGATGTATAGGTATGTATATTTGCGTGTGTGGACGTGTGTGTGTATACATTGTGTATGGGGGTGGGTTGGGCCATTTCTTTCGTCTGTTTGCTTGCGTTACCTCGCAAACGCGCGAGACAGCGACAAAGCAAAATAAATAAATAAAAATATATATATATATATATATATATATATATATATATATATATATATATATATATATATATATATATATATATATATATATATATTTATTGTGAGCTGGGCTTAAGATAGATATATTACTTGCATGGCTGGATGCTCTAAGTGGTTTATTTCTCAAGTATTTTACTGAAAAAACAAAAACTACATTGAGTAAACCACTTGCTTTAGATCTGATTTTATTCTGGTCAAAGTTCTCTAATAGAAGCTGGTGGGTGCGAAATTCAAACAGGTTACTTAATTGTCAATTTTAACAAAGATCATTGTGAAACAAGGTGAGGCAGTGCTAGAAAATATAAATTTACAATTCTTAATTCGGATGGTGGTTGAGAGAAGGTTATTCTGCCGAATCATTAGCTTTGTATAATTCGTACATTTGTTTAAGTTTTATTTCATTGAAGTACACGGGTGGTTATTTGATTCTGAGTTAAGGTGGATCCCACCCATTTTGTTCGGCAATATGAGGAATGACAAGTGAAAAAGGAAGATGTCATCCTCCCCTCAGTTCAAGCCCTGAAGGTATGTTTATGAAGGTTATAGTTTCGGAGGGTTATAATGTCCTCGGTTATTATTTTTGCTCCAGTATATACTATTCCAGAAAACACGAAGAGATATACTAGTAGTGATGATGAAATGATTCCTGTTGTCACAGGAGCATTTTTTTTTCTCTTTAGCTCTTATGAGCTTCAAATTGATGGAAAGTGTTGGTCAGTTCATAATATTTCCCAAAATTCTTCAGGTACTGATGGTCTTCACCACTGAGTCATAAACTGCCAGTTGGAGAATCCAAAACCCGGACTCAAGAAGACAATAATATGAAGTTGGTGTGGAAACAGAGACCTCTGCAGGTTGTCAGGTTGGTGTATCACCTTTTTTATAGAAGTTAAGCACCTGAAGATATCTATATGTCAATGGTAGAAAAGATTGTAATAGGCTGAGTAGTGTATTGCAGGAGAAGACCATCTGTAAACGGTTTTTCCTCGGGTTGGGGAGTTAGAATGCTATCACCATATCTCCTGCATGTTGTTTAACTAATGGGAAGGGCATTAGGGTAGGGTAATAAGACTTTCTGAAACAGAAAGAACTGAGTTAGGATTGGTTATCATCAACTCAGAATTGAAGGGTAAGGGTAATTGTTTGTCGGGAGTGGGAGGACAAGAGAATATAGAAATGTGTGGCATTTTTTTTTATGAAGGATGGGCTCTGTTGTAGAGTGCAGGGAAGTGAATTCAAGGCTGGTATATGATGTAGGTCCGGATGAAAATATACTATGAAAAAGTGAGTGATTGTTAGTGCTTATGTACTTAGTAGTGACAGATGTGATGTACAGAGGATTGCATTTTGGAAATAACTAAGCAAGTGCATAAGGAGTTCTGAATCCAAGAGATGGGTATGAGACATTTGAGGGTCCCTGTGTAAATGAAAATGGGGAGGAGCTAGTTTGTTGAAAAGATTGGGAATACATGGTTTAAAAGGTTTTGCATAACTGTACACTCCCATGTTAGCAAAGTACTGACAAGTACAGACAAGGAAAGGCTGCATTTGCTCACATCCATTACTTAGCTGTCATATGAAGTGCACTGAAATCACGACCAGGTCCCACAGACCTTTCCATGGTTTTCCTCGGCTGCTTCACACACCCTGGTTCAGTCTTTGGACAGCATGTCACCCCCCTTTATACATCATTACAGTTCACAGTATTCCATGCACACTGTTCACCCTCCTGCATGTTCAGGCACCGATCACTTGGAATCATTTTCACTCCATTTTTCCATCTCCATTGTGGTCTTTCAGTCCCCTTTGTGCCCTCCATGTCTGACATATATCATTGTTGTCAACCTTTCCTCCCGCATTCTTTCTTATGTCCAGACCTTTTGGCACACCCTCCACCTATCTCAACCACACTCTTCTTATTACCCTTTTATTACTTACTTGATCTAACCATCTCATACTACATATTGTTCACATATATTTCACTTCCACCATATCCAACCTCCTCTGCACATCCTTTCATGCATTCATAGAACATTGTTTGGACATTATACCTTCAAGCATACCTATTTTTGCCCACCCAAATAACAACCTCTCTTTCCATGCATTTTCCACTGCTCTTCGAGCTTTCCCAGTCATCAAGCAATTCGCCTATTTTGTTCTGTGGGTGCCTCATCCCCTCTCTCCCAGTTAACCTTTAAACTGCCATGTTATTCACTCGCATTCAAATTGCCCATCACTAATACTTGATCACTCACATAAAAAAATGCATTCTCTCTCTTCAAAACACTCTTGCTAGTGAGTGCATCAGCACAGTTGGTCACCCTCTCATAATCCACTTTCATTCAAAATTATTCATGGGCTTACTTCTTTCCAGTCTCGCATTAACTAAACTCCTTCTAGTAGTGCCACCCCAATCCTTTTCTCAAGTCCTAACACTGGCCTAAGATTTTACACACAAAACATTCTCAAATTATATTCTTAAGTATCCTCATAAGCTCATTTTTAAGAGTCATAATAGCCATGTTCCTCTCCTTTAACATATCTCATTATTCTCGTCTAGCACTTTCAGACACCCCAGCCAGAGCCATCGTAAAGGATGAGCACCCCACTCCTTGGATTGACTCCTCTAGTTCCCACTTTCATAAACTAGAATACAGTTGTACAGTTAAATAAATGCAAGCATTTTTTCTTTGAATGCTTGGTCAAGATATTGATTTTTTGTATTGCAGGATGTAGATGACAATCTTAGAAATGGAATGTCCTTTGGATTTGCTTATTACTGCTATGTACGCATGGTGAAAGAGAGAAGTCATTCTACGTTGGTAGCTGTCTTCTGTGGTCAGAATGGGCCAAGCTGGCATGGGTCATTCTTCTTGATGATCAGGTCTTGCATCTGTAAGTAAGGACTTCCTCCTCTCCAGCCATTTGGACAGAGTCTGGGGCATTTTTAGTTTTGGTACAGAATGTCACACTGAATTTTGGTACAGAATTTTCACACTGAATTTTGGTGCAGAATTTTCACACTGAAATAGAACTGAACATCCATGATACTGAGCTTGCCTAACTTAAACACATGCAGTACTTGGAAAAGGGTGTCTTGGGTACCAACTCTGCTGTTAACCTGCCAGAATGTCAATCAGAGTTTTATCCCTTTGTAGTTAATTTACGGTACATTCTTCAATATCTTAATTTACTGTAGTGTATGGGTGCAACATTCGTGCAGTGTATGCAGTATTTGGAAAAATCAATGATAGGAGGTATTAGGAAAGGAAATATTAAGGAAAAAATGGGAGGAAGAAGAATAAAAGCTTAAGTATTTAGTATTTTTAGTACAATTTTGGCATGTTTTCCTTGTGTTAGAGTAAATACTTTAATCAGTTTGGCAATATTTATCTACATTATTTATCTGATACAGTATGGTCATTTAAATTTTTTTGTATGAATATAAAAAGCATTGCCAGAAATAAAGGATGGCTTTATCCTACCACATCTACACTTTAGCCATCATGTATAGTGCACCAAAATCCACAGCCAGTCTCCAAAGACCTGTCTGTGATTTTCCCTAACTGTTTCATATGCCCAGGTTCAGCCCATTGATTTCCATATACCACATGTTGAGGCCCCAAACACTCGGACCCACTTTCTCCATCCTTCCTCCTCCTCCTTGCTTTCCCCCTTCTCTTTCTTTCCATTTCTGACAAGTGTACCCTGTCAGTAATCCTCTCCATATGTCCCAACCATTTCATCACATTCTCTCCAGCTCTATCATACTTACTCCTCTTACTGCCACACCTTTCCCTTAACTGTCATTTCTTATTTGATCAAAGCCCCTCACACCATGTGTTGTCCTGAAAAACAATGTCTGATATTTCTGAGCTCTTCTGTACTTTATTTTTTTGTCAAGGGCCCATGCCTTGCTTCCATATAGTTCCATTGTAACTACTGTACCATCAAACATACCCATCTTTTCTCTCATAGATTGTGATCTCTCTTACAATCTTACCCTTATGGCTTGCTTTTGTTCCTGTTTGCTGGGCTGTTCTTCACTTATCTTTCCCAGGTATGCAAAACAGTTTCTTTTAGGTTCTCTGTTGAAACTCGTACACCAACCACCCAGATTCTTTCCACAACAAAACCTAATAAACATACATTTATTTACATTTTCTCTCAGCTTTCTCCTTTTACACCTACTCACAATCCAGCTTTTTCAGTTTCTAACTCGAATCTGCCACCAGCGTGTGTCATAAGTCATCAGTAAATGACACCTTCCATGCCCCCCACATTGTGTGTGCATACCTACCTACCACCTCCCTCCTCATGCCATTCAACAGATTAAGCAGCCATCACAAACCAGTTTCACAGACACACCTTCACTTAAAATGATTCCTCCTCCCTTCTTCTTAGTTTTGATAAATGTCATACGCTTCTTCCAGTTCTTATTAGAAATAATAAAACAGTAAAATACTTATGTTTAAGTATTTCTCATACTAATTCTTCAAAGCATGATCCAATCTGCACATCTTTTACCGCTCCCCAAATCACATCATTCCGTCCCAGTCTGATACTCCATATATGCCACCACCCTCTCAATCACCATTCTCCCATACAACTTTGTGAGTATTCGTAATCACCAATCATTTTTCAGGACAAAACACAAAATGTTACCATTTTCCTTTATACAGAATACCCTATGACTCCAATTATACCTTCAGCTGCCACATTCATTATTGTCCCAGTTGCCTTTATACAGTGGACTATACAGGCATTCTTACAATCAGGCACCTCATCATGAGCCATACACACATTGAAATTATCAAGTCAGCAGTACAGGCACCCCATTTCGTAAGAATTTCAATTGCAGTCCTATCCAGTCCAACTGCTGTGTGTGGGAGGAACATTGGTGAAATGGGCAGATGGGGAAGTGATTACTGGCAGAGATGACGAAGGAGGAGATGGGAAGCGTTCTTTGATACCTGGTTGTGGATGTATATGTGAATGGATTCATGTATGGGAGCTGAATTGAACCATAGGATGGTTGAGGGGGCAGTGGTCTTGGGCCCACTGAGGAATGTGGAAAGAGGACGGTGCTGTATGGATGTGAGATGTAGGTTGTAGACAAAAATGTAAAGGTTAGGATAATTGTGTTGGAAATGATCAAAGAAGAAAACGATAGAGTAAAAGAGAAATGTGTTAGTAAGAGGAGTATGTATGAGAGCCTTGGAAGAGGTGTGTTGAAATAGTTTGGACATATGAAAAGGATGACAAAGAGATTATACATGTCAGAAGTGGAAGGAACAAGGTAAAAGTTGGGAAACCAAAGAGATGGAATGATAAGAGTGAAAAATACTCTGAAGTCTCAGGGCCTGAACATGCAAAAGGGTGTGAGGTGTGCAAGGGATAGAGTGAAATGGAGCATAGTTGCTTAATACTTTAGCTTCTAAAAAGTCTGCGATACATAAAATGTCTGCATTTTAATATGTAAGTGTTGTCTTGTAAATTAATGTGTTGCCAAGTTTAGCTTAATGAACAACTGAAATATGTTTGGTTTTTGGTGCAAATAAATTAAGCTTAGGTGAAAATAATTCTATTTTCTCTTTACAGAAATACTGTAGAGTCACCTGCCTTGACAGTGCCATGGACTACCAGTCAGCCACCACTCTCATCCAGTGTCATGATGCCATATCCTTCCTCTGTAGAATGTTTTGGGGTATAATTTTTGCCGAGGATGATTGTATTTATTTATTTAATGCAAAACTACTTTGTGCACAGTATCTGTTCATGTATTTTTTGATGTACTGTGCATGATGTTTGGAACAGATGCATATCTCTTGGCCTCTCAAACCTAATTACTTAAATTTAAATGAAGTAGTATGTACCAGTTCAACAAAGGAGTGAAGAATGTAAGATGTGTAAGTGAAATGTTAAGAAGCTGATAGAGGAAAGAAACGAAAGCATATTTGAAGATTTTGGAAGGAAGTTTAGGGAAAGGAAGATATTGTACTGTAAGGAGGGTGAAAGAGAAAGTGGTGGATTGGAAAATGTAAATGTGAGAAGTAAGGAAGGCAAGTTGCTGAATCAGGAAGAAGCAAATGGAAAGAGTGTATTGGAGAACTGATCAATGCAGATGAGGCAACAGTTATTACATGCATGGGTGTGAAGGATGGGAGGAAAAGATACAACTGCAGGGGCCTATAAGAGGAAGGTGGGGGTAAAATGGGACAATAATGAGGTTGAATATGTACATGAGAGGCATGTAAGGACAAGGACATGTGGAGACTTTTGCAGTGGTCATCTCCTTGATGGAACTTTCCAGATGGGAATGGGCATCAGAGGTAGTTAGGAATCTACCTAGGAGTGGATTTAGCAGTGAATGGAAGCTAAAGTGATGGAGGGTCAGATTTTCTGCAAGCACTAAGGAAAGCATGGAAAGAAATCACACAGTCTTTAAGAGCAAAGATGGATGTGTTTAATGGTCACATTGGAGGTGTATGGAAGAAAAAAAAATTGTTTGGTATGAGTAATGTTGATCCATTAGAAAAGACAGGGTAAAGATAAGAGAGCTGTGTAGTAAGACGAGTATGAATAAGAGCTGATGAGGGTTTGCTGATATGATAATGGTCATAGACAGAATGACTGAGGGTATACATGTCAGACAGAACAAGAAAAAGGGGAAAACCAAGGAAGATGTGGAAAGATGCTTTGAAGGTTTGGGGCCTGAATATGCAGGTGGGTGTGTGAATTGAACTGATGTATACATGGGACCATATGCAGACAAGAGGCTGAACCAAGGCATATGAAGTGGTTGGGAGAACAGAAAGATTTGTAAGGCCTGGTTATGGACAGGGGCTGTGGTTTTAGAACATTAATCTTATTCATTTTATTTTATTTTGCTTTGTCACCGTCTCCCATGTTAGCAAGGTAGTGCAAGGAAACAGACGAAAGAATGGCCCAACCCATCCACATACACTCCTATACATCTCAACGTATACATATATATACACACACAGACATATACATATAAACACCTGTACATAATTCATACTGTCTGTCTTTATTCATTCCCTTTGCCACCCTGCCACTCATGAAATAACAACCCCCTCCCCCCCGCATGTGCGTGAGATAGCGCTACGAAAAGACAACAAAGGCCACATTCGTTCACACTCAGTCTCTAGCTGTCACGTATAATGCAATGAAACCACAGCTCCCTTTCCACATCCAGGCCCCACAGAACTTTCCATGGTTTACCCCAGACGCTTCACATGCCCTGGTTCAATCCATTGACAGCACATCGACCCTGGTATACCACATCGTTCCAATTCACTCCTTTCACCCTCCTGCATGTTCAGGCCCCGATCACTCAAAATCATTTTCACTCCATCTTTCCACCTCCAATTTGGTCTTCCCACAGACTACTACTTCCTGATGTGTCTATCGAATGTTTTGCCTAATGTACCTACCAACTACTACTATCTATTGCTCCTAACCTTTGACCAAAAGGCGGGACAAGCACATAGCATTCACCGTAGGAAAATCAACCTTGGAAGATTGAGTTGTATTGTGTGTGACAGGGAGAGACTGCATGTTTGTAAACAGAATGCTATCAGTCCAAAGAGTAGACAGCTGCCAGGGTCAATGGAGTGCAACTTGACTACCAATGAAGTACTGGCTTACTACACAGCTATCACTAACCCTCCAAATACCCATGTGGGGAGTATTGGCACATTGCATATGACAACACTAGAGCAGATGAGGCCATTTCTTCATCTGTTCCTGGTGCTGCTTTGCAAAATGGCAAACGTGAAAAATTGAATAAATGTAGAGCTATACAAATTACAAAAATCATAAGAGTTGGTTAGCTTTAGACAAAAGTATGTAGATGTGCAGCTGCCTTAGATACCAGAACAACACTCCAACAAAGAATAATCACTTTGGCATTTAGTTAAGAAGAAAAATTTTTGGTATACTGAGAACTTGCAGATTTTCAGAAAATTTTGCCTCAGCTTCCTTCACTTTATAGAAATTGTACTATTTAAATTCCTCAGATTTTTCATAAAATTAAAAAAATGCTTTTTAGCTCAGTATATAAAAAAATAGTTTTGTAACTATTTCAGCTAAACATGCCATATATAGGGCCCCTAACTAATAAAATTGATTCAGTGTGACTATCATGCTTGTGTCTGCAGTATGGCACTGGTGTAATAAAATAGCTTATGGGTAGTTTCAGTGATTCCTTTGCAGATTGTGCTCAAAATGCATAATAAAGCTGATGAACTAGCAAAAACTTCTGCCTTGAAGGATGGAGGCGATTGTTTGAAGGGCTAGATGGCAATCACTCACAGAGCATAAAACAAAATCTTTTAGACTTACATGAAGTGAAATCAACACAAGCACACCCACCTACCACTGAAATATCATACATGCATGGTTCCACCAACAGGATACAAAGACACTCCTGAGTTGGGCTAGGCTAAAAATATTCATGAGAGTTTGCCATTACCATTGATAAAGAAGACAATGTGACTTGTAAAATCAATAAATTCCGAGATAAATATTGCTATACATGAGAACATATGTGTAAACATTTCATCCATCATAATGTTCTACCTCAGATACTTGAAAAGCATCATAACTTGAAACTTCTTACCATGCTAACTGTTCCATACTTAATGCTGCCTAATCCTTGTCAACATCTTTCACTATAATATTCAATCATAGAACCCCAGATCTTCAGGGCACTCTGTTTTCTCATTTATATCACTGCCCACAGGATGGGTAGGAGAGCAAAATCAGTTACCTGCTGCTCTGGTAAAAATCAAGATGAATCACATAGCAAGCAGGGACAAAAGGTTCTGAAAAAATGAACTTTCAGTTCCTTTTACTGAAAGAATTCAGCAGATACTGACCTTGTTACAAACTCTTCCTGTTTACAGTATAAATTGAATTACCAGAAAAATACATATTTCAATAAATTCTTCACTGCATCTCTAGGGCCTCTGACAACTTTAATACAGTAATATCTGCAGAGTTGAATATCATTTTCACTGATAAATCTGTGAAAAATCTAGGCTGTACTTTTTGAACAAAGACTTACATTTTCAATTGCTTCACAAAAGCCTTCCATGAATGACAAAACAATTGGAGCTCTTTAGGTAACCACAGCCTGATTTCTGAAACTCATTAATACTAACATGTATCAACCATTTATTATACCTTAACCTTCATGAGTGAACGATTTACTTCCTCCAGTTTGTGAATTTGGCGAATAAAGAAATCTCCATATCGCTGAGCAACCTTGGTATCAGCTATGTGGATCATGCTTCCATCGATGAAGAAATCAACCTGTTGAGAAAGTTGTTTTAAAAACACTCAAACCTTGAGTCATGAATGATAATTTCCCCAACCCATCCATTTTTCCTAATCTTATTTAATTTTATGATACTAAATTGCCGTTTCCTGCATTAGCGAGGTAGTGCTATGAAAGACGAAGAAAGGCAAAACCAAATATATACATGTACGCATATCCAGTACACAAACATATACTTAATCGTTGTTTCCCGTGTCAGCGAGGTAGCGCCAGGAAACAGACAAAGAATGGCCCATACACACACATATACACATTAATACTTGCCTTCATCCATTCCTGGCGCCACCCCACCCCACAGGAAACAGCATCACTACCCCCTGCTTCAGCAAGGTAGCGCCAGAAAAACGGACAAAAAAAAGGCCCAATTCGTTCAGTCTTTAGCTGCTATGTGTAATGCACCAAAATCACACCTCCCTATCCACATACAGGCTTATTTACAAGTACCTACAATGAGATTTTGCCATAAAGCATGGATAAAGCATAACACATACAATGTATTCTGTTTGTTCCACAATACATGTGTTTTATAATGCTACTACTCCATGGAACAGGATTTTTTTCATTAGGTAACCTACTAATCATGCATCCAAAGGTAAGTTGTAAGAGAAAAATGCAAATTTTTTTATGCAATACTTGGGCATGAGTACAACTAAAAGGGTGAAGATGGGTCTGCCTCATGGACGTGTGATGTCACATGGTTCTTTAATCAGTCCATGGACTATACAGGGTGGGAGGTAAATATGAGGGCATATGGGCAGTGAATCAGTTGCTGTTTGCGTATGACATGGCTCTTGTGATGGACTCCAGAGAAAAACTGGAAAATGGTTACAGTTTGGGAGTTTGATGGCTGAGAGTTAATGTACACTTAAGTAATAAAGTAATGAGGTGCAGATGTGAGGTGAGCAACGATGCTTTGTGAGCTTATATGAAGACGACATAAAGGAAGTGGTATGCTTTAAATAACTAAGAGTAGATGAAGCCAGGGGGTTAAACTGAGTTATAAGGTGGAAGAGGAGGTTAAGGTCCTTGACATGTAGAGAAATTTATGCAGGAGAAAAGTCAGTGTACTTATGGACAAGCATAGGTACGTATGAAGAAATAACAATCCTGGCAGTGATGCAAACACAAATCTTGGAACTTGAAAGCAAATGAGAGGAAGAGGTTGTATATACTTTTAATGAAATGCCTGAAGACAAAATGTAGTGTAAGGTGGGTTGATCATGTACATGGGTATATATGTATATGGCTGTGAATGTGTATGTACATAAGTGTATGTGTGTGTATGTACATAAGTGTGTATATGAGTGAATGGGTTTCTTCATTTGTTTCCTGGTGCTACCTCGCTGACGTGGGAAATGGTGATCAAGTATAATTAATATAAATAGAATAAATGCTTAGAAAAGCAAATGGATTTGTATGTAGCATTTATGGATCTGGAGAAGGCATATGATAGAGTTGATAGAGAGATGCTCTGTGGAAGGTATTAAGATTATATGGTGTGGGAGGAAAGTTGTTAGAAGCAGTGAAAAGTTTTTATCGAGGATGTAAGGCATGTGTATGTATAGGAAGAGAGGAAAGTGATTGGTTCTCAGTGAATGTAGGTTTGTGGCAGGGGTGTGTGATGTCTCCATGGTTGTTTAATTTGTTTATGGATGGGGTTGTTAGGGAGGTAAATGCAAGAGTTTTGGAAAGAGGGGCAAGTATGAAGTCTGTTGTGGATGAGAGAGTTTGGGAAGTGAGTCAGTTGTTGTTCGCTGATGATACAGCGCTGGTGGCTGATTCATGTGAGAAACTGCAGAAGCTGGTGACTGAGTTTGGTAAAGTGTGTGGAAGAAGAAAGTTAAGAGTAAATGTGAATAAGAGCAAGGTTATTAGGTACAGTAGGGTTGAGGGTCAAGTCAATTGGGAGGTGAGTTTGAATGGAGAAAAACTGGAGGAAGTGAAGTGTTTTAGATATCTGGGAGTGGATCTGGCAGCGGATGGAACCATGGAAGCGGAAGTGGATCATAGGGTGGGGGAGGGGGCGAAAATTCTGGGGGCCTTGAAGAATGTGTGGAAGTCGAGAACATTATCTCGGAAAGCAAAAATGGGTATGTTTGAAGGAATAGTGGTTCCAACAATGTTGTATGGTTGCGAGGCGTGGGCTATGGATAGAGTTGTGCGCAGGAGGATGGATGTGCTGGAAATGAGATGTTTGAGGACAATGTGTGGTGTGAGGTGGTTTGATCGAGTGAGTAACGTAAGGGTAAGAGAGATGTGTGGAAATAAAAAGAGCGTGGTTGAGAGAGCAGAAGAGGGTGTTTTGAAGTGGTCTGGGCACATGGAGAGAATGAGTGAGGAAAGATTGACCAAGAGGATATATGTGTCGGAGGTGGAGGGAACGAGGAGAAGAGGGAGACCAAATTGGAGGTGGAAAGATGGATGAAAAAGATTTTGTGTGATCGGGGCCTGAACATGCAGGAGGGTGAAAGGAGGGCAAGGAATAGAGTGAACTGGAGCGATGTGGTATACCGGGATTGACGTGCTGTCAGTGGATTGAATCAAGGCATGTGAAGCGTCTGGGGTAAACCATGGAAAGCTGTGTAGGTATGTATATTTGCGTGCGTGGACGTATGTATATGCATGTGTATGGGGGGGGGGGGCATTTCTTTCGTCTGTTTCCTTGCGCTACCTCACAAACGCGGGAGACAGCGACAAAGTATAACAAATAATTATTTTTTTTATTTTAAAGGCAAAGGGGACAAAGGTGAGTGCTGAAATTAGATAGGTATAAGTTTGTTGATTATTCCTGGGAAATTATATGGGAGGGTATTGATTGAGAGGGTGAAGGCATGTACAGAGCACCAGATTGGGGAAGAGCAGTGTGGTTTCAGAAGTGGTAGAGGATGTGTGGATCAGGTGTTTGCTTTGAAGAATGTATGTGAGAAATACTTAGAAAAGCAAATGGATTTGTATGTAGCATTTATGGATCTGGAGAAGGCATATGATAGAGATGCTCTGTGGAAGGTATTAAGAACATATGGTGTGGGAGGCAAGTTGTTAGAAGCAGTGAAAAGTTTTTATCGAGGATGTAAGGCATGTGTACGTGTAGGAAGAGAGGAAAGTGACTGGTTCTCAGTGAATGTAGGTTTGCGGCAGGGATGTGTGATGTCTCCATGGTTATTTAATTTGTTTATGGATGGGGTTGTTAGGGAGGTGAATGCAAGAGTTTTGGAAAGAGGGGCAAGTATGCAGTCTGTTGTGGATGAGAGAGCTTGGGAAGGGAGTCAGCTGTTGTTTGCTGATGATACAGCACTGGTGGCTGATTCATGTGAGAAACTGCAGAAGCTGGTGACTTGAGTTTGGTAAAGTGTGTGAAAGAAGAAAGTTGAGAGTAAATGTGAATAAGAGCAAGGTTACTAGGTACAGTAGGGTTGAGGGTCAAGTCAATTGGGAGGTAAGTTTGAATGGAGAAAAACTGGAGGAAGTGAAGTGTTTTAGATATCTGGGAGTGGATTTGGCAGCGGATGGAACCATGGAAGCGGAAGTGAATCATAGGGTGGGGGAGGGGGCAAAAATTCTGGGAGCCTTGAAGAATGTGTGGAAGTCGAGAACAATATCGCTTAAAGCAAAAATGGGTATGTTTGAAGGAATAGTGGTTCCAACAATGTTATATGGTTGTGAGGCGTGGGCTATGGATAGAGTTGTGTGGAGGAGGGTGGATGTGCTGGAAATGAGATGTTTGAGGACAATATGTGGTGTGAGGTGGTTTGATCGAGTAAGTAATAATAGGGTAAGAGAGATGTGTGGTAATAAAAAGAGTGTTTCTGAGAGAGCAGAAGAGGGTGTTTTGAAATGGTTTGGTCACAAGGAAAGAATGAGTGAGGAAAGACTGACAAAGGGGATATATGTGTCGGAGGTGGAGGGAACGAGGAGAAGTGGGAGACCAAATTGGAGGTGGAAAGATGGAATGAAAAAGATTTTGAGTGATCGGGGCCTGAACATACAGGAGGGTGAATGGCGTGCAAGGAATAGAGTGAATTGGAACGATGTGGTATACCAAGGTCGATGTACTGTCAATGGATTGAACCAGAGCATGTGAAGCGTCTGGGGTAAACCATGGAAAGTTTTGTGGGGCCTGGATGTGGAAAGGGAGCTATGGTTTCGGTGCATTATTACATGACAGCTAGAGACTGAGTGTGAACAAATGGGGCCTTTGTTGTCTTTTCCTAGTGCTACCTCACACACATGAGGGGGGAGGGGGTTGTTATTTCATGTGTGGCGAGATGGTGATGGGAATAAATAAAGGCAGACAGTAAGAATTATGTACATGTGTATATATGTATATGTGTGTGTGTGTATATATATGTATACGTTGTGATGTATAGTTATGTATATTTGCGTGTGTGGACGTGTATGTACATACATGTGTATGTGGGTGGGTTGGGCCATTCTTCGTCTGTTTCCTTGCGCTACCTCGCTAACGCGGGAGACAGCGACAAAGCAAAATAAATAAATAAATAAATTGATTTCTTCAAAAGAGGGAACAGAGAAGAGGGTCAAGTGATGATATTCCCTCTATGGCTCAGTCCTCTGTTCTTAATGCTACCTTGCTAATGCAGGAAATGGCAAATATGTATGAAAAAATATATATCTAATTTTTCCCTGTTTGAAAATTTCCATGGTTTCCATCTGTACCCTCAATAAAAGAATTCATCAAAGAATCATAAACCATACAACTTACCAATTAAAAAATTCTAACTTCATGCACAGCAACTTTCTCCTAATACAATCCATAAGAATTTTCTTGCAGCTTACCTCAGAGTCACTCTGAAAGTCCCCTTGCAAACCAGAGGTGCCTTTGGTCCACACCATGTTGCGCATCTTGTGTTTAAAACATAAAAGAGCATTTCGGAAATCAGCTTCAATCATCTCCTGGAATGCAGCCATCTTCTCCATGGGCATGGTAGTGTATAGCTTCAAATACGACCTCATCACACTGATCTGTTGCTGTTGTTGCACTTCATCTACGAATACCTTGAGATACCACATAAAATCATGATTATAAAATATATGATATAAGGAAACTCTAATAATCATAAACTCTGCTCTTAATTCCATGTGGTGGATCAGCCTATAAGTCACTCATACACATCTAATGTAACGCCCAGCTTTGATGTGGACTTTTGTCTGTGACTGAAGCCACCAACATAAAAAAAAAAAATCCTCATGTGCAGTATCCTTAGCCCTAACCAATTTTGTCACAGCATCCATCCATCTCTAACATAGAAGGAAATATGAAAAAAATCACTCCTATGTCTATTCCAAAAAGAGAAAATATATGAAATTACTATTTCTATCCATAACTCTGATAACCGTTCCCTCCAGAAACTTCAAGGGGGTGGCACAGAAAAAGCCTTCATAACTGATGGGCTCCAATGCCACTTCTTAGCCTAAAGTTAGCACCTCACTGTTAACAGGCTACTGACCAAGGGGAACTCTTAGGGCAGTGTTTCCAGGGGCACCTACCTAATGTTCCTACTGACTACTTCTTACCTTTTGTGTCTACCTAATGTTCCTACCTACTACTTCTACTTACATACTTACCTATATACTTAACTAATATATATTTACCTTGAGTTGTTGCTGGAAGGGTTCTTTGAGGAAGTCAGCTGGTGCCAAGTCATATTGTGGAGGCACAGGACTCAAGAACTTAGGGCAGGCAAAGGTGAAACACTGTGTGAACTCTTGTATTTCTCCACGCTAAAAATGTAAAAAATCATGTCTTTAACAATCTGTAATTATACACAACAAAACCTGTATGAGCAGAAATCCTATCAAATACATCCATCACACGAAAATTATTCTGTGACAATACTTCCATCAAATGATTTATGCGATAACAATAACCAACTCATGCTGCTTTTACAAAGTGAATCAAGCTTCACATTCTGTCATCTATCTGTACCTCTGATGCCTATTCTCTCCAGGAACTCCAATTAAGGGGGTGGCCATGGCAAAAGTGTCATCAATTATCCCTGTCCTTACATGTCTCCCAAACATACACCATTTTTTAAAATCCATTACTTTTCCACTCTATTTCCCCATATCATTTTTTAAAATCCATTACTTTTCCACTCTATTTCCCCATATCCAGGTGATCTCCCTCTCACACCAACCCCTTTTACAGGTTGAGCATCCCTAATCTAAAAGTTTGAAATGCTCCAAAATGCAAAACTTTTTGAGTGGGGACATATTGTTACAAGTGGAAAATTCCAAACCTGACCTCATTTGCCAATGCTGGGCTCTGTAGCTCTGATGACGTCAGTCTGTTACGAACGATCATCACTGCCAGACATACAGGCATTACTCGTGTTTTGTGCTTATTCTCTGCTGTGTGAATAAGTGTAAGAAAATGATTGCTTATCAGTAGCATATAAATTCAGAGTTAGGAATGAAGGTGTTGCCAAACAAGCACAGATTGTCCACATGAGCGGCTGACAGTGTGACACCTTAGCTTTCTGATGGTTCAGTGTTACACAAACTTTGTTTCAAGTGCAAAATTATTAGAAAAAGTGTATACATTATCATCAGGCTAAGTGTATAAGTTGTATATGGATTCATCAGGCTAAGTGTATAAGTTGTATATGGATTCATCAGGCTAAGTGTATAAGTTGTATATGGATTCTGTGTTTAGACTTGGGGTCCCATCCCAAAGATATCTCATTATCTATTATCCATCATGACAAATATGGAAAACGGGGTGGTAAGGAAACATATGGGTTAGAGCTGAGACATACCTCAACATTTCTATCATTCAATAGTCTTCCTTATAAGATACTTATTCCAGCTTTTGGCAGGTCTGTGTTCCCTAGCAAGTGATGGTCACTCAGTCAGATGCCTTGGTGTGTCACTCTCTGATTGGTTCGCTTGTCCTGCTGCCTCCACCTGTTTACAGTGATCTTCACTGCCTGACATGACCGGCAGATGAACTCAGACCTTTTGTTAATGTTGTTCTTAATCCCTTCCTCTAGGTAAGCTCTCACACTATCACTAAATGGTTTGTCACTTGCCTGTAGTAGCCATGGAGCCGACCATTTAGTGATAATGTGAGAGCTTACCTGGAGGAAGGGATTAAGAACAACATTAACAAAAGGTCTGGGTTCATCTACTGGTCATGTCAGGCAGCGAAGATCACTGTGAACGGGTGGATGCAGCAGGACGTGCAATCCAATCAGAAAGTGACATGCCAAGGCATCCGACTGGGTAATCATCACTGTGCAAGGAAACTGTTGGAAAGGGCAGAGATTTAGCAGATGTAGATGGGAGAAGAGGCCTATATGCTGAATCAAACGAGATTTAGCAGATATAGATGGGAGGAGAGGCCTATATGCTGAATCAATCAAGCAAGAATCTAATTTTAAAAAAATACCAAAAAGAATGACTTTTTCAGAATGATAAAATTGGAGCCTAAGGCATGTTAAAGCTTATGGCTAAACAATTAGGCAAATGACCTGAATTCTTGTGAAGGTCACTTGCTTTACTTCGGTCTTGGTCATAAAATCCTCAGGTATCCTCAACTAAGAAACAAGCCTTCATTACAAAATTGTTTTTCTGGACGAACTTACCGACATGCGTGCCATTTTCTCAGCAAGACTTTTTTCCCGTAGGGATGATTGCACAGCTTCGTCAATTCTCTGAGGATGGAGCACCATGCATATGGACAGGAGAGTGTACATTTGCTCAGTCTGAAATGAGGATTAGTATTCAGTCAAAGAGAGCTAGCTATGCAACCCCAGTATTAATTACAGTTTGTACTAGGAAACACTATACATCCAAATTAAACACAGAAATACATTGGTGATATGCATATGTTTTGTAACCTACAGGCTAACTGTTGAGAAAATCTTATGTTTGTACCTTAAAAAAGATTCTACAATTTAATGATAAGAAATATAGATGATTATACATCAATTATGCTTTATTTTGAAACTAATAACAAAGTTAGCTAGGTGTCCCCATTCTTGACAGATTCCATTAATAGTCAAACTTGTTTATATATATCTTAGAATTTCAAGTATGAAGTGATCTATGCTTAAACTATATATAATTTTGAAGAGAAGATACACCAATTCTTTTTTCATTTCAATGAAACAAGTACAAAATTGCCATTAGGTAAAGTAATGGCTAAAAATAATGATCTACACTAGTTTATTGCTGTATCAATCCAATCCTGTTTTTTGAAAGGAGCATTACATTGACAGTAAATATTCCATTAACTAATATATCGTACATATCAATATTATCTATATTATACTTGACTGCTGTCTCCCACATTAACGAGGCAGCGCCAGGAAACAGACAAAGAATGGCCCATCCACTCACATAAATGCCCATACATACACATATACATTTTTTTCACTTTGTCACTGTCTCCCGCATTAGTGAGGTAGCGCAAGGAAACAGACGAAAGAACGGCCCAACCACCACATACACATGTATATACATACACACCCACACACACACATGTACATACCTATACATATCAATGTATACATACATATATACAAATGGACATATTCATACTTGCTGCCCTCAGCCATTCCCGTCGCCACCCCGCCACACATGAAATGGCACCCCACCTCCCACCACACGCGCAAGGTAGCACTAGGAAAAGAAAACAAAGGCCACATTCATTCACATTCAGTCTCTAGCTGTCATGTGTAATGCATTGAAACTACAGCTCCCTTTCCACATCTAGGCCTGGTTCAATCCATTGACAGCATGTCAACCCCAGTATACCACATCGTTCCAATTCACTCTATTCCTTGCACACCTTTCACCCTCCTGCATGCTCAGGCCCCAATCGCTCAAAATCTTTTTCCACCATCCTTCCACCTCCAATTTGGTTTCCCACATCTCGTTCCCTCCACCTCTGAGACATATATCCTCTTTCTCAATCTTTCCTCACTCATTCTCTCCATATGACCAACCCCATCAATACACCCTCTTCTACTCTCTCAACTACACTCTTTTTATTACCACACATCTCTCTTACCCTTTCATTATTTACTCGATCAAACCACCTCACAACATATACTGTCCTCAACCCTCTCATTTCCTACACATCCACCCTCCTCCACACAACCCTATCTATAGCCCACGCCTTGCAACCATATAACATTGTTGGAACCACTATTCCTTCAAACATACCCATTTTTGCTTTCCGAGATAAAGTTCCCGCCTTCCACACATTCTTCAACGCTCCCAGAACCTTCGCAACCTCCCCCACCATGTGACTCGCTTCTGCTTTCATGGTTCCATCCTCTATTAAATCCATTCCCAGATATCTAAAACACTTCACTTCCTCCAGTTTTTCTACATTCAAACTCACCTCCCAATTGACTTGTCCCTCAACTCTACTGTACCTAATAACCTTGCTCTGATTCACATTCACTCTCAAGATTTCTTCTTTCACACACTTTACCAAACTCAGTCATCAGGTTATGCAGTATCTCACCAGAATCAGCCAACAGCACTGTATCATCAGCAAACAACAACTGACTCACTTACCAAGCCCTCTCATCCACAACAGACAGCATACTTGCCCCTCTCTTCAAAACTCTTGCATTTACCTCCCTAACAACCCCATCCATAAACAAATTAAACAACCATGGGGACATCATGCATCCCTGCCGTTAACCGACATTCACTGAGAACCAATCACTTTCCTCTCTTCCTAAACGTACACATGCCTTACATCCCCGATAAAAACTTTTTACTGCTTCTAGCAACTTGTCTTCAACACCATATACTCTTAATACTTTACATAGAGCATCTCTATCAACTCTTATCATATGCCTTCTCCAGATCCATAAATGTTACATACAAATCTATTTGTTTTTCTAACTACTTCTCACATATTTTCTTCAAAGCAAACACCTGATCCACACATCGTCTACCACTTCTCAAACCACAGTACTCTTCCCCAATCTGATGCTCTGTACATGCCTTCACCCTCTCAATCAATACCCTCCCATATAATTTCCCAGGAATACTCAACAAACTTATTTTTATTTATTTATCTATTTTCCTTTGTCGCTGTCTCTCGCGTTAGCGAGGCAGCGCAAGGAAACAGACAAAAGAATGGCCCAACCCACCCACATACACATTTATATACATACACGTTCAAACACGCAAATATACATACCTATACATCTCCACGTATACATATATATACACACACAGGCATATACATATATACCCATGTACATATTTCATCGTCTTCCTTTATTCATTCCCATCGACACCTCGCCACACATAACAAACACCTACCCCCTCATGTGTGCAAGGTAGCGCTAGGAAAAGATAACTAAGGCTACATTCGTTCACACTCAGTGTCTAGCTGTCATGTAATAATGCACCGAAACCACAGCTCCCTTTCCACATCCAGGCCCCACAGAGCTTTCCATGTTTACCCCAGACACTTCACGTGCCTTGGTTCAATCCATTGACAGCACATCGACCCCGGTATAACACATCGCTCCAATTCACTCTATTCCTTGCACGCCTTTCATTCTCCTGCATGTTTAGGCCTTGATCACTCAAAATCTTTTTCACTCCATCTTTCCACCTCCAATTTGGTTTCCCACTTCTCCTCGTTCCCTCCACCTCTGACATATATATACTCTTGGTCAATCTTTCCTCACTCATTCTCTCCATGTGACCAAACCATTTCAAAACACCCTCTTCTGCTCTCTCAACCACACTCTTTTTATTACCACACCTCTCTCTTACCCTCACATTACTTACTCGATCAAACCACCTCACACCACATATTGTCCTCAAACATCTCATTTCCAGCACATGCACCCCCCTCCGCACAAATCTATCCATAGCCCACGCCTCGCAACCAAATAACATTGTTGGAACCACTATTCTTTCAAACATACCCATTTTTGCTTTCCGAGATAATGTTCTCGACTTCCACACATTCTTCAAGGCTCCCAGAATTTTTGCCCCCTCCCCACCTTATGATTCACTTACACTTCCATGGTTCCATCTGCTGCCAAATCCACTCCCAGATATCTAAAACACTTCACTTCCTCCAGTTTTTCTCCATTCAAACTTACCTCCCAAATGACTTGACCCTCAATCCTACTGTACCTAATAACCTTGCTCTTATTCACAGTTACTCTCAACTTTCTTCTTTCACACACTTTACCAAACTCAGTCACCAGCTTCTGCAGTTTCTCACATGAATCAGCCAACAACAAATGACTCACTTCCCAAGCTCTCTCATCCACAACAGACTGCATACTTGCCCCCCTTTCCAAAACTCTTGCATTCAACTCCCTAACAACCCCATCCATAAACAAATTAAACCATGGAGACATCACACACCCCTGTCACAAACCAACATTTACTGAGAACCAATCACTTTCCTCTCTTCCTAAACGTACATATGCATTACATCCTTGATAAAAACTTTTCACTGCTTCGAACGACTTGCCTCCTACACCATATATTCTTAATACCTTCCACAGAGCATCTCTATCAACTCTATCATATGCCTTCTCCATGCTACATACAAATCCATTTGCTTTTCTAAGTATTTCTCACATACATTCTTTAAAGCAAACACCTGATCCACACATCCTCTACCACTTCTAAAACCACACTGCTCTTCCCCAATCTGATACTCTGTACATGCCTTCACCCTCTCAATCAATACCCTCCCATATAATTTACCAGGAATACTCAACAAACTTATACCTCTGTAATTTCAGCACTCACTCTTTTCCCCTTTGCCTTTGTACAATGGCACTATGCAAGCATTTCGCCAATCCTCAGGCACCTCACAATGAGACATACATACATTAAATAACCTTACCAACCAGTCAACAATATAGTCACCCCCTTTTTTAATAAATTCCACTGCAATGCCCTCCAAACCCGCTGCCTTGCCGGCTTTCATCTTCCGCAAAGCTTTTACTACCTCTTCTCTGTTTACCAAATCATTTTCCCTAACCCTCTCACTTTGCACACCACCTCGACCAAAACACCCTATATCTGCCACTCTATCATCAAACACATTCAACAAACCTTCAAAATACTCATTCCATCTTCTTCTCACACCACCACTACTTGTTATCACCTTCCCATTAGCACCCTTCACTGAAGTTCCCATTAGTTCCTTTGTCTTACGTACTTTATTTACCTTCTTCCAAAACATCTTTTTATTCTCCCTAAAATTTAATGATACTCTCTCACCCCAACTCTCATTTGCTCTCTTTTTCACCTCTTGCACTTTTCTCTTGACCTCCTGCCTCTTTCTTTTATACATCTCCCACTCATTTGCATTATTTCCCTGCAAGACTCGTCCAAATGCCTCTCTCTTCTCTTTCACTAATAATCTTACTTCTTCATCCCACTACTCACTATCCTTTCTAATCTGTCCACCTCCCACACTTCTCATGCCACAAGCATCTTCTGCGCAAGCCATAACTGCTGCCCTAAATACATCCCATTCCTCGCCCACTCCCCTTACCTCCTTTGTTCTCACCTTTTTCCATTCTGTACTCAGTCTCTCCTGGTACTTCCTCACACAAGTCTCCTTCCCAAGCTCACTTACTCTCACCACTCTCTTCACCTCAACATTCTCTCTTCTTTTCTGAAAACCTCTACAAATCTTCACCTTCATCTCCACAAGATAATGATCAGACATCCCTCCAGTTGCACCTCTCAGCACATTAACATCTAAAAGTCTCTCTCGCATGTCTATCAATTAACACATAATCCAATAATGCTCTCTGGCCAACAAACTTATACCTCTGTAATTTGAACACCCTGCAAAAATCGTCCAAATGCCTCTCTCTTCTCTTTCACTAATACTCTTACTTCTTCATCCCACCACTCACTACCCTTTCTAATCAACCCACCTCCCACTCTTCTCATGCCACAAGCATCTTTTGCGCAATCCATCACTGATTCCCTAAATACATCCCATTCCTCCCCCACTCCCCTTACTTCCATTGTTCTCACCTTTTTCCATATATATATATATATATATATATATATATATATATATATATTTTTTTTTTTTGCTTTGTCGCTGTCTCCCGCGTTTGCGAGGTAGCGCAAGGAAACAGACAAAAGAAATGGCCCAACCCACCCCCATACACATGTATATACATATGTCCACACACGCAAATATACATACCTACACAGCTTTCCATGGTTTACCCCAGACGCTTCACATGCCCTGATTCAATCCAATGACAGCACATCAACCCCGGTACACCACATCGCTCCAATTCACTCTATTCCTTGCCCTCCTTTCACCCTCCTGCATGTTCAGGCCCCGATCA
This sequence comes from Panulirus ornatus, assembly GCF_036320965.1. Classification (NCBI taxonomy): domain Eukaryota; kingdom Metazoa; phylum Arthropoda; class Malacostraca; order Decapoda; family Palinuridae; genus Panulirus; species Panulirus ornatus. The sequence continues at coordinate 21,611,228 of NC_092257.1, read as the reverse complement.
CACAAAATCTTTTTCACTCCATCTTTCCACCTCCAATTTGGTCTCCCTCTTCTCCTCGTTCCCTCCACCTCCGACACATATATCCTCTTGGTCAATCTTTCCTCACTCATTCTCTCCATGTGCCCAAACCATTTCAAAACACCCTCTTCTGCTCTCTCAACCACGCTCTTTTTATTTCCACACATCTCTCTTACCCTTACATTACTTACTCGATCAAACCACCTCACACCACACATTGTCCTCAAACATCTCATTTCCAGCACATCCATCCTCCTGCGCACCACTCTATCCATAGCCCACGCCTCGCAACCATACAACATTGTTGGAACCACTATTCCTTCAAACATACTCATTTTTGCTTTCCGAGATAATGTTCTCGACTTCCACGCATTCTTCAAGGCTCCCAGAATTTTTGCCCCCTCCCCCATCCTATGATCCACTTCCACTTCCATGGTTCCATCCGCTGCCAGATCCACTCCCAGATATCTAAAACACTTTACTTCCTCCAGTTTTTCTCCATTCAAACTCACCTCCCAATTGACTTGACCCTCAACCCTACTGTACCTAATAACCTTGCTCATATTCACATTTACTCTTAACTTTCTTCTTTCACACACTTTACCAAACTCAGTCACCAGCTTCTGCAGTTTCTCACATGAATCAGCCACCAGCACTGTATCATCAGCAAACAACAACTGACTCACTTCCCAAGCTCTCTCATCCCCAACAGACTTCATACTTGCCCCTCTTTCCAAAACTCTTGCATTCACCTCCCTAACAACCCCATCCATAAACAAATTAAACAACCATGGAGACATCACACACCCCTGCCGCAAACCTACATTCACTGAGAACCAATCACTTTCCTCTCTTCCTACACGTACACATGCCTTACATCCTCGATAAAAACTTTTCACTGCTTCTAACAACTTGCCTCCCACACCATATATTCTTAATACCTTCCACAGAGCATCTCTATCAACTCTATCATATGCCTTCTCCAGATCTATAATTGCTACATACAAATCCATTTGCTTTTCTAAGTATTTCTCACATACATTCTTCAAAGCAAACACCTGATCCACACATCCTCTACCACTTCTGAAACCACACTGCTCTTCCCCAATCTGATGCTCTGTACATGCCTTCACCCTCTCAATCAATACCCTCCCATATAATTTACCAGGAATACTCAACAAACTTATACCTCTCTAATTTGAGCACTCACTCTTATCCCCTTTGCCTTTGTACAATGGCACTATGCACGCATTCCGCCAATCCTCAGGCACCTCACCATGAGTCATACATACATTAAATAACCTTACCAACCAGTCAACAATACAGTCATCCCCTTTTTTAATAAATTCCACTGCAATACCACCCAAACCTGCTGCCTTGCCGGCTTTCATCTTCCGCAAAGCTTTTACTACCTCTTCTCTGCTTACCAAATCATTTTCCCTAACCCTCTCACTTTGCACACCACCTCGACCAAAACACCCTATATCTGCCACTCTATCATCAAACACATTCAACAAACCTTCAAAATACTCACTCCATCTCCTTCTCACATCACCACTACTTGTTATCACTTCCCCATTTGCACCCTTCACTGAAGTTCCCATTTGCTCCCTTGTCTTACGCACTTTATTTACCTCCTTCCAGAACATCTTTTTATTCTCCCTAAAATTTAATGATACTCTCTCACCCCAACTCTCATTTGCCCTTTTTTTCACCTCTTGCACCTTTCTCTTGACCTCCTGTCTCTTTCTTTTATACATCTCCCACTCAATTGCATTTTTTCCCTGCAAAAATCGTCTAAATGCCTCTCTCTTCTCTTTCACTAATACTCTTACCTCTTCATCCCACCACTCACTACCCTTTCTAATCAACCAATCTCCCACTCTTCTCATGCCACAACCATCTTTTGTGCAATCCATTCCTGATTCCCTATTCCTCCCCCACTCCCCTTACTTCCATATATATATATATATTTTTTTTTTTTTTTTTCATACTTTGTCGCTGTCTCCCGCATTTGCGAGGTAGCGCAAGGAAACAGACGAAAGAAATGGCCCAACCCCCCCCCCCCATACACATGTACATACGTCCACACACGCAAATATACATACCTACACAGCCTTCCATGGTTTACCCCAGACGCTTCACATGCCTTGATTCAATCCACTGACAGCACGTCAACCCCTGTATACCACATCGCTCCAATTCACTCTATTCCTTGCCCTCCTTTCACCCTCCTGCATGTTCAGGCCCCGATCACACAAAATCTTTTTCACTCCATCTTTCCACCTCCAATTTGGTCTCCCTCTTCTCCTCGTTCCCTCCACCTCCGACACATATATCCTCTTGGTCAATCTTTCCTCACTCATTCTCTCCATGTGCCCAAACCATTTCAAAACACCCTCTTCTGCTCTCTCAACCACGCTCTTTTTATTTCCACACATCTCTCTTACCCTTACGTTACTTACTCGATCAAACCACCTCACACCACACATTGTCCTCAAACATCTCATTTCCAGCACATCCATCCTCCTGCGCACATCTCTATCCATAGCCCACGCCTCGCAACCATACAACATTGTTGGAACCACTATTCCTTCAAACATACCCATTTTTGCTTTCCGAGATAATGTTCTCGACTTCCACACATTTTTCAAGGCTCCCAAAATTTTCGCCCCCTCCCCACCCTATGATCCACTTCCGCTTCCATGGTTCCATCCGCTGACAGATCCACTCCCAGATATCTAAAACACTTCACTTCCTCCAGTTTTTCTCCATTCAAACTCACCTCCCAATTGACTTGACCCTCACCCCTACTGTACCTAATAACCTTGCTCTTATTCACATTTACTCTTAACTTTCTTCTTCCACACACTTTACCAAACTCAGTCACCAGCTTCTGCAGTTTCTCACATGAATCAGCCACCAGCGCTGTATCATCAGCGAACAACAACTGACTCACTTCCCAAGCTCTCTCATCCCCAACAGACTTCATACTTGCCCCTCTTTCCAGGACTCTTGCATTTACCTCCCTAACAACCCCATCCATAAACAAATTAAACAACCATGGAGACATCACACACCCCTGCCGCAAACCTACATTCACTGAGAACCAATCACTTTCCTCTCTTCCTACACGTACACATGCCTTACATCCTCGATAAAAACTTTTCACTAATTCTAACAACTTGCCTCCCACACCATATATTCTTAATACCTTCAACAGAGCATCTCTATCAACTCTATCATCATATGCCTTCTCCAGATCCATAAATGCTACATACAAATCCATTTGCTTTTCTAAGTATTTCTCACATACATTCTTCAAAGCAAACACCTGATCCACACATCCTCTGCCACTTCTGAAACCACACTGCTCTTCCCCAATCTGATGCTCTGCACATGCCTTCACCCTCTCAATCAATACCCTCCCATATAATTTACCAGGAATACTCAACAAACTTATACCTCTGTAATTTGAGCACTCACTCTTATCCCCTTTGCCTTTGTACAACGGCACTATGCACGCATTCTGCCAATCCTCAGGCACTTCACCATGAGTCATACATACATTAAATAACCTTACCAACCAGTCAGTAATACAGTCACCCCCTTTTTTTAATAAATTCCACTGCAATACCATCCAAACCTGCTGCCTTGCCGGCTTTCATCTTCCGCAAAGTTTTTACTACCTCTTCTCTGTTTACCAAATCATTTTCCCTAACCCTCTCACTTTGCACACCACCTCAACCAAAACACCCTATATCTGCCACTCTATCATCAAACACATTCAACAAACCTTCAAAATACTCACTCCATCTCCTTCTCACATCACCACTACTTGTTATCACCTCCCCATTTGTGCCCTTCACCGAAGTTCCCATTTGCTCCCTTGTCTTACGCACTTTATTTACCTCCTTCCAGAACATCTTTTTATTCTCCCTAAAATTTAATGATACTCTCTCACCCCAACTCTCATTTGCCCTTTTTTTCACCTCTTGCACCTTTCTCTTGACCTCCTGTCTCTTTCTTTTATACATCTCCCACTCAATTGCATTTTTTCCCTGCAAAAATCGTCCAAATGCCTCTCTCTTCTCTTACACTAATAATCTTACTTCTTCATCCCACCACTCACTACCCTTTCTAATCAACCCACCTCCCACTCTTCTCATGCCACAAGCATCTTTTGCACAATCCATCACTGATTCCCTAAATACATCCCATTCCTCCCCCACTCCCCTTACTTCCATTGTTCTCACCTTTTTCCATTCTGTACTCAGTCTCTCCTGGTACTTCCTCACACAAGTCTCCTTCCCAAGCTCACTTACTCTCACCACCCTCTTCACCCCAACATTCACTCTTCTTTTCTGAAAACCCATACAAATCTTCACCTTAGCCTCCACAAGATAATGATCAGACATCCCTCCAGTTGCACCTCTCAGCACATTTACATCCAAAAGTCTCTCTTTCGCGCGCCTGTCAATTAACATGTAATCCAATAACGCTCTCTGGCCATCTCTCCTACTTACATACGTATACTTATGTATATCTCGCTTTTTAAACCAGGTATTCCCAATCACCAGTCCTTTTTCAGCACATAAATCTACAAGCTCTTCACCATTTCCATTTACAACACTGAACACTCCATGTATACCAATTATTCCCTCAACTGCCACATTACTCACCTTTGCATTCAAATTACCCATCACTATAACCTGGTCTCGTGCATCAAAACCACTAACACACTCATTCAGCTGCTCCCAAAACACTTGCCTCTCATGATCTTTCTTCTCATGCCCAGGTGCATATGCACCAATAATCACCCATCTCTCTCCATCAACTTTCAGTTTTACCCATATCAATCGAGAATTTACTTTCTTACATTCTATCACATACTCCCACAACTCCTGTTTCAGGAGTACTGCTACTCCTTCCCTTGCTCTTGTCCTCTCACTAACCCCTGACTTTACTCCCAAGACATTCCCAAACCACTCTTCCCCTTTACCCTTGAGCTTCGTTTCACTCAGAGCCAAAACATCCAGGTTCCTTTCCTCAAACATACTACCTATCTCTCCTTTTTTCACATCCTGGTTACATCCACACACATTTAGACACCCCAGTCTGAGCCTTCGAGGAAGATGAGCAATCCCCGCGTGACTCCTTCTGTTTCCCATTTTAGAAAGTTAAAAAAATACAAGGAGGGGAGGATTTCTGGCCCCCCGCTCCCATCCCCTCTAGTTGCCTTCTACGACACGCGAGGAAATCTTTCCTGATATTTCCATTTATTCTCTTGTCTTACACGTTATCTATCTCCTTCCAAAACGTAATTTCATTCTCCCAAAAATCTAATGACACTCTCACCCCAACTCTCACTTGCCTTCTTCAACCCTTGCACCTTCCTCTTGAAACTATTGCTGCTTTCTTTTATACAGCAACCAGTCATTTGCACTTCTTCCTTGTATGTATTGTCCAAATGCCTATCTTTTCTCTTTTACTAACAACATTACTTCTTCATCCCACCACTCACTACCCTTTCTAATCTGCCCACCTCCCACCTTTCTTATGCCACATGCATCTTTTGCATATGCAATTACTGCTTCCCTAAATACTTTTTTTTTTTTTTTTTTTTATACTTTGTCGCTGTCTCCCGCGTTTGCGAGGTAGCGCAAGGAAACAGACGAAAGAAATGGCCCAACCCCCCCCCCATACACATGTACATACACACGTCCACACACGCAAATATACATACCTACACAGCTTTCCATGGTTTACCCCAGACGCTTCACATGCCTTGATTCAATCCACTGACAGCACGTCAACCCCTGTATACCACATCGCTCCAATTCACTCTATTCCTTGCCCTCCTTTCACCCTCCTGCATGTTCAGGCCCCGATCACACAAAATCCTTTTCACTCCATCTTTCCACCTCCAATTTGGTCTCCCTCTTCTCCTCGTTCCCTCCACCTCCGACACATATATCCTCTTGGTCAATCTTTCCTCACTCATTCTCTCCATGTGCCCAAACCATTTCAAAACACCCTCTTCTGCTCTCTCAACCACGCTCTTTTTATTTCCACACATCTCTCTTACCCTTACGTTACTTACTCGATCAAACCACCTCACACCACACATTGTCCTCAAACATCTCATTTCCAGCACATCCATCCTCCTGCGCACAACTCTATCCATAGCCCACGCCTCGCAACCATACAACATTGTTGGAACTACTATTCCTTCAAACATACCCATTTTTGCTTTCCGGGATAATGTTCTCGACTTCCACACATTTTTCAAGGCTCCCAAAATTTTCGCCCCCTCCCCCACCCTATGATCCACTTCCGCTTCCATGGTTCCATCCGCTGACAGATCCACTCCCAGATATCTAAAACACTTCACTTCCTCCAGCCTCTCACCATTCAAACTCACCTCCCAATTGACTTGACCCTCAACCCTACTGTACCTAATAACCTTGCTCTTATTGACATTTACTCTTAACTTTCTTCTTCCACACACTTTACCAAACTCCGTCACCAGCTTCTGCAGTTTCTCACATGAATCCGCCACCAGCGCTGTATCATCAGCGAACAACAACTGACTCACTTCCCAAGCTCTCTCATCCCCAACAGACTTCATACTTGCCCCTCTTTCCAAAACTCTTGCATTTACCTCCCTAACAACCCCATCCATAAACAAATTAAACAACCATGGAGACATCACACACCCCTGCCGCAAACCTACATTCACTGAGAACCAATCACTTTCCTCTCTTCCTACACGTACACATGCCTTACATCCTCGATAAAAACTTTTCACTGCTTCTAACAACTTGCCTCCCACACCATATATTCTTAATACCTTCCACAGAGCATCTCTATCAACTCTATCATATGCCTTCTCCAGATCCATAAATGCTACATACAAATCCATTTGCTTTTCTAAGTATTTCTCACATACATTCTTCAAAGCAAACACCTGATCCACACATCCTCTACCACTTCTGAAACCACACTGCTCTTCCCCAATCTGATGCTCTGTACATGCCTTCACCCTCTCAATCAATACCCTCCCATATAATTTACCAGGAATACTCAACAAACTTATACCTCTGTAATTTGAGCACTCACTCTTATCCCCTTTGCCTTTGTACAATGGCACTATGCAAGCATTCCGCCAATCCTCAGGCACCTCACCATGAGTCATACATACATTAAATAACCTTACCAACCAGTCAACAATACAGTCACCCCCTTTTTTAATAAATTCCACTGCAATACCATCCAAACCTGCTGCCTTGCCGGCTTTCATCTTCCGCAAAGCTTTTACTACCTCTTCTCTGTTTACCAAATCATTTTCCCTAACCCTCTCACTTTGCACACCACCTCGACCCAAACACCCTATATCTGCCACTCTGTCATCAGACACATTCAACAAACCTTCAAAATACTCATTCCATCTCCTTCTCACATCACCACTACTTGTTATCACCTCCCCATTTACGCCCTTTACTGAAGTTCCCATTTGCTCCCTTGTCTTACGCACCCTATTTACCTCCTTCCAGAACATCTTTTTATTCTCCCTAAAATTTACTGATAGTCTCTCACCCCAACTCTCATTTGCCCTTTTTTTCACCTCTTGCACCTTTCTCTTGACCTCCTGTCTCTTTCTTTTATACTTCTCCCACTCAATGTATTCCCTAAATACATCCCATGTAAACTCTTTATATGTTTCATTAGTAGCAGAAGGGTCCTGGCACTTCCTTTTCTCATGATAAAGGGCTAAATCCAACTTTAATCAGGTATCACCCAGGACTTCTGTCTAAGATTTTTCATCCTTCATGTTGCTCTTTCATCTTATTTTCTGGTTTCCAACTTTCATTAAAGCTTAAGAACTGCAGTTGTTTCTACCAAATAATATATTTTCAGTATTCAAGGCAAAATGGTTTATACCAAAGTCCCTCTAGATACCGGCACCACAATACATTTCATAACGGAAAAATTTCAGTCCCCTTTCATCCTCACTTAAAACCCAAGACACTACAATCATTCAAACTTCCATGCCATAAGACCACAAAGTGCAAGCAATCTGCATACAAATACTGGAAAAATGAACATAACTGGCTAAGACATACCCTGCTTGCAAAGTTGCTATCAAAATAGCTAGAAAATCTATTACTCAGTCTCTTGACATACAGTCAAAACATAAATCTGAGGGAATCTTTTTTTGTCTGAAGCTCATGCTGGTAAATGTTTTGAGGGTGTTTAGTTTGTCTGTCACCTTTATGTTCATTTTTGTGGTATGGGGAGTAAATGTCACGTGACAGTCTTATGTGATATGACGAGTTTTGTCGAGTGGGTGATCATTCAGGTTATGCGAGGGTGGGGTTCAGATTCACATCTGTGAGAGGCAAAGAGAACGACAGCGGATTCCCATAGGGTTACAAGACATTTCATTTTGAGCAAAGCAGCATTCTAAATGCATGAAGTAGTGCAGCATGTTTGTCATTTGTGTACTGTTTGAGTGCTGTGCTGTAACTGTGAGGTTATCTCCATATGAGAGGACTTTCACACTTTGGTTTGCAAGGGGCATAGGGTAGTCATATCAAAAGATACTAAAGAGGGATGGGAAAGATTTTCAAGGGGGCAGCCCTCATGAATGACTAACAAATATTTGTCATCTTTGTGAATAATTGAGAAAAGCATCATTTAAATGAGATTATACTGGGGGACAGCATCAAATACTTGCTGATGCGTACTGCCAACAGCAGGTTGTGTTGTATGGATGTGCAGTAACTGGGTTTAAATCTGTGCTCATTAGATAACACTGAGATGCTCTGCTACATTCTACAACAGCTCACTGTTCACGGAGTCTAATGCTTATGACAACAGTGACTAGAGCAGTAAGAGAAATGGAAGTTAAGAGCGTGAAGGTTTCAAGATGGATGCTGTATTGACAAGTCTTCAGATGTCTGGGATTTTGTTGTGTAAACAGGAGTGGTGAAAGATGTCTGTAAGTAGGTGAGTAGCTATTGAGTATGTTTTATGTGGAAGTATATCATGATGCCAAGGCCAGTGTAGTGGAGTTCTTCAGGGTTTAGACAGAGCTGTAGGTGTCAACAGGTATGAAGAGTGGGTCAACAGTTTTGTTAGGGTAGATTTTCTGTAAGTTTCAAGTGACCATTCTATTGCAGGAAGTGTTAAGTTTGTAGTGATCTCTGAGGTAATGTTTTATGAGATCTTTTGTGTTCATTGGAAGAAAAGGTTATCTTCATTTGGGTTAGGAGGATTTCATGTATAAGGGCAAGGATGGTAAGAGAGAAGTAAATTTTCCTATCTATTTGCTAGAGATACATTCCAGGGCCTTAATGATGCTGAACTGACCAAATCTGCCTAAATCTGGGAAACACCACCAAACAAACCTTACCCAAAACTAGGATTATGCCTGTTATATAATTAGTAAAAAGCTTTCATAGGAAATAATTAAAAATCAAGTGAGGCATATCACAAAATTTGGAATCATGCATATGCAGATACCAGTGGATTTTCATTGTTCTCCTGCTTATCAAATCCAAGAGTCTACTTAAGTATGGTAACATGCATTTGTTCTGGTAGGCCAGAAATTCAAACATGAATTCAACTTAAAAATGAAACACTACATTTTTTGACAAAGTGAATTATAGAGCAATTAACATACCTGTTTGTTGATTTGGTCATTCTGGTAGTTTCTGGTCTGGAACATGGCTTTTGTACGCTGAATGTATACCAAAATATTGGAGAAGGTGCGAATAGCATCAGCATAGCGCCGCATCATCATGTATGCAAACCCAACATAATAATATGTTGTGATTTGGCAGGCAGGCACACGCGAGTACATTGACTTTTTGTTCAGCTCAATGTTCTCAAGAACCTGAAACATAAAATTTTAACATAAATTTCATTATTCATTTATCTATTATATTTATTTTACTTTGTCGCTGTCTCCCGCGTTAGCGAGGTAGCACAAGGAAACAGATGAAAGAATGGCCCAACCCACCCACATACACATGTATATACATAAACGTCCACAAACGCATATATACATACCTATACATCTCAACGTATACAACGTAAACACACACAGACATATACATATATACACATGTACATAATTCATACTGTCTGCCTTTATTCATTCCCATCGCCACCCTGCCACACATGAAATTACAACCCCCTCCCCCCACGTGCGCGAGGTAGCGCTAGGAAAAGACAACAAAGGCCACATTCGTTCACACTCAGTCTCTAGCTGTCATGTAATAATGCACCGAAACCACAGCTCCCTTTCCACATCCAGGCCCCACAAAATTTTCCAGATGCTTCACACGCCCTGGTTCAATCCATTGACAGCACGTCCACCCCAGTATACCACATCGTTCCAATTCACTCTATTCCTTGCATGCCTTTCACCCTCCTGTATGTTCAGGCCCTGATCACTCAAAATCTTTTTCTCTTCATCTCACCACCTCCAATTTGGTCTCCCACTTCTCCTCGTTACCTCCACCTCTGACACATATATCCTCTTGGTCAATCTTTTCTCACTCATTCCCTCCATGTGACCAAACCATTTCAAAACACCCTCTTCTGCACTCTCAACCACACTCTTTTTATTACCACACATCTCTCTTACCCTACTACTACTTACTCAATCAAACCACCTCACACCATATATTGTCCTCAAACATCTCATTTCCAGCACATCCACCCTCCTCCGCACAACTCTATCTATAGCCCATGCCTCGCAACCATATAACATTGTTGGAACCACTATTCCTTCAAACATACCCAGTTTTGCTTTCCGAGATAATGTTCTCAACTTCTACAAATTCTTCAATGCTCCCAGAACTTTCGCCCCCTTCCCCACCCTATGATTCACTTCCGCTTCAATGGTTTCATCAACTGCCAAATCCACTCCCTCCAGTAAACTTCCTCCAGTTTTTCTACATTCAAACTTACCTCCCAATTGACTAGTCCCTCAACCCTACTGTACCTAATAACCTTGCTCTTATTCACATTTACTCTCAGCTTTCTTCTTTCACACACTTTACCAACACATTTACTCTCAGCTTTCTTCTTTCACACACTTTACCAAACTCAGTCACCAGCTTCTGCAGTTTCTCACATGAATCAGCCAACAGCACTGTATCATCAGCAAACAACTGACTCACTTCTAAGCTCTCTCATCCACAACAAACTGCATACTTGCCCCTCTTTCCAAAACTCTTGCATTCACCTTCCTAACAACCCCATCCATAAACAAATTAAACAACCATGGAGACATCACACACCCCAGCCGCAAACCAACATTTACTGAGAACCAATCACTTTCCTCTCTTCCTACATGTACACATGCCTTATATCCTCGATAAAAACTTTTCACTGCATCTAACAACTTGCCTCCCACACCATATATTCTTAATACCTTCCACAGAGCATTTCTATCAACTCTATCATGTGCCTTCTCCAGATCCATAAATGCTACATACAAATCCATTTGCTTTTCTAAGTATTTCTCACATACATTTTTCAAAGCAAACACCTGATCCACACATCCTCTACCAGTTCTGAAACCACACTGCCCTTCCCCAGTCTGATGCTTAGTAAATGCCTTCACCCTCTCAATCAATACCCTCCCATATAATTTCCCAGGATTATACTTAGTTGCTGTCTCCCGTGTTAGTGAGGCAGCACAAGGAAACAGATGAAAGAATGGCCCAACCCACCCACATGCACTTGTATATATATAAACGCTCACACATGCACATATACATACCTATACATTTCAATGTATACATACATAGACATACACAGACATATACATATATACATATTCATACTTGTTGCCTTCATCTATTCCCGCTGCCACCCCGCCACACATGAAATAGCACCCCCCTCCCCTGCGCACGCACGGGAGGTAGTGCTAGGAAAAGACAACATAGGCCACATTCGTTCACACTCAGTCTCTAGCTGTCATGTGTAATGCACTGAAAATGTTTTTTTGTAAAACAACATACTGCTAATTGCCTTGTCTTCCTCTTTAGCAAAATTTCATCCCTAAGCAAACTCCTATGACAAAGGACTGATTTTCTATTCATCCACTCCTAATATTAAGCAATTTCCTGAATTTCTTTGTGAGGGTATGGTAAATGCTGGTTTTAAAGTTAAGAACCCAGTTGCATTTGTTTTCATATTTGTAAATGCAAATGTTACATTTAATGAAATACTATCCATCTATCTAACTATCTATCTATCAGCAAACACCAGTGAAAGAACTATCAGCACTTAATTAAGTCCTTCTGAACGAAAATTAAAACCTGGTCAAAATATTTACCAAACTCTCAACCAATGAGCTCCTAAGATGAAAAGTAATCCTACTTAGCGAACACTTCACTACTTTCAGAAATTAACACTGTTCCTCACACAGAATGGGATACAGGCAGCTGCCATCACCTTTTTTTCTCTTTAAGAGAGGCACCATCTCCTAAAAACTTTTCAAGTTTAAATGTAGATACCAATCTCCTGAATTTCTTTCTGAGATAGCAAATGAACCATCAGCTCTGGGGAATACAAGCACTGAAGTGGTTTAAAAATAATTCTTTTAAAAAACAGAAATTCTGCAACTGAATCTCAAAGCATGCGTCTCTGATGCACCCATTTATCAAAGAATGTGATGTAGTGAACTGTGCCATATACTCATAGTGTACAGTAAACCCTTACATTGTCATCTTGAGAACATCAATGAACTAATTATACTGAAGTACAGTACATCAATCTTAAGCAGAAACCACAGGTATAACTTGGGCTTACCTTAATTGCCTGATAGTAGTCACCAAGGAGAGAATGGAGACGTAGAAGGCCAATAAGAGAGAAGTAGCCCAACATCTTGTATAGTGGATGACGACCAAACTCACCAGCTACACTATCTGGGTCTCCACCACTTGTGTATACCTGTATGTGTAATAATGGAGGGAAAAAAATCATCAGTGGATTTCTTTTTCACATGCTATAAAACTATCTTTATTTAAAAAGTTGTAAAACGTATGACAATCAAATTCTGCAAATATTTGGCTACTATTTGGTTACTGAACCTTAACTTATAAGCTTTGATTTATACATAGATCTAACTTCTGTGCTGATGACATAAGGGTTAAGAGGACTTGTGCCAAAGTCCACCTCTGTTTCTGGCCTAATATACCATACAGCACTCCAGCTCTGAAACTTCTTCGACACCTAAACAGGATTTTGTTCAACTTCCTCATAAACACTTACTATATATTCACAGCAGCACACCTAACATTCTTTCTCCAATGCTCAAGATTCAACACCTTTACCTGAGTACCAATGAGTCGCTTTTCTCGTTACAAAACAGAAGGCAGCATTTTGAAAAACAATGCTTAGCCTAACTAGGTGTTCATCAATTCTAAAATCAAACATTCTTCAATGAACATTTAAATTCAAAATAAATATCTTTAATTCATAAAATCCTCACCTCAAGTTGCCTGTTAATATTTGACTTGTCAACTAAGCAGTGTAGGACATTGAGTACTGAGTGCACATTCCATATCTTAGGGGAATCCTTCAGTAACTCTATCTCTGGATCACTTTTTTTTGCAAGCTTGGACCTAAACTGTGAGAATGACTGAAACTGGTAAATGAACTCATCAATGATCTCCCACAGCCACTGATTGGGCAGTTCCATGGGTACAGGTGTCTCAGCACCTATGAAAAAAAAAAAAGATTATGTTAACAAGGTAAAACATTCCTTGTTAATTACTATACTTGTTAATTACATGTGTCTGATGATAGAGTGGCAGATATAGGGTGTTTTGGTCGAGGTGGTGTGCAAAGTGAGAGGGTTAGGGAAAATGATTTGGTAAACAGAGAAGAGGTAGTAAAAGCTTTGCGGAAGATGAAAGCCGGCAAGGCAGCAGGTTTGGATGGTATTGCAGTGGAATTTATTAAAAAAGGGGGTGACTGTATTATTGACTGGTTGGTAAGGTTATTTAATGTATGTATGACTCATGGTGAGGTGCCTGAGGATTGGCGGAATGCGTGCATAGTGCCATTGTACAAAGGCAAAGGGGATAAGAGTGAGTGCTCAAATTACAGAGGTATAAGTTTGTTGAGTATTCCTGGTAAATTATATGGGAGGGTATTGATTGAGAGGGTGAAGGCATGTACAGAGCATCAGATTGGGGAAGAGCAGTGTGGTTTCAGAAGTGGTAGAGGATGTGTGGATCAGGTGTTTGCTTTGAAGAATGTATGTGAGAAATACTTAGAAAAGCAAATGGATTTGTATGTAGCATTTATGGATCTGGAGAAGGCATATGATAGAGTTGATAGAGATGCTCTGTGGAAGGTATTAAGAATATATGGTGTGGGAGGCAAGTTGTTAGAAGCAGTGAAAAGTTTTCATCGAGGATGTAAGGCATGTGTACGTGTAGGAAGAGAGGAAAGTGATTGGTTCTCAGTGAATGTAGGTTTGCGGCAGGGGTGTGTGATGTCTCCATGGTTGTTTAATTTGTTTATGGATGGGGTTGTTAGGGAGGTGAATGCAAGAGTTTTGGAAAGAGGGGCAAGTATGAAGTCTGTTGGGGATGAGAGAGCTTGGGAAGTGAGTCAGTTGTTGTTCGCTGATGATACAGCGCTGGTGGCTGATTCATGTGAGAAACTGCAGAAGCTGGTGACTGAGTTTGGTAAAGTGTGTGAAAGAAGAAAGTTAAGAGTAAATGTGAATAAGAGCAAGGTTATTAGGTACAGTAGGGTTGAGGGTCAAGTCAATTGGGACGTAAGTTTGAATGGAGAAAAACTGGAGGAAGTAAAGTGTTTTAGATATCTGGGAGTGGATCTGGCAGCGGATGGAACCATGGAAGCGGAAGTAGATCATAGGGTGGGGGAGGGGGCGAAAATCCTGGGAGCCTTGAAGAATGTGTGGAAGTCGAGAACATTATCTCGGAAAGCAAAAATGGGTATGTTTGAAGGAATAGTGATTCCAACAATGTTGTATGGTTGCAAGGTGTGGGCTATGGATAGAGTTGTGCGCAGGAGGAATGATGTGCTGGAAATGAGATGTTTGAGGACAATGTGTGGTGTGAGGTGGTTTGATCGAGTAAGTAACGTAAGGGTAAGAGAGATGTGTGCAAATAAAAAGAGCGTGGTTGAGAAAGCAGAAGAGGGTGTTTTGAAATGGTTTGGGCACATGGAGAGAATGAGTGAGGAAAGATTGACCAAGAGGATATATGTGTCGGAGGTGGAGGGAACGAGAAGTGGGAGACCAAATTGGAGGTGGAAAGATGGAGTGAAAAAGATTTTGTGTGATCGGGGCCTGAACATGCAGGAGGGTGAAAGGAGGTCAAGGAATAGAGTGAATTGGATTGATGTGGTATATCGGGGTTGACGTGCTGTCAGTGGATTGAATCAGGGCATGTGAAGCGTCTGGGGTAAACCATGGAAAGCTGTGTAGGTATGTATATTTGCGTGTGTGGACGTATGTATATACATGTGTATGGGGGTGGGTTAGGCCATTTCTTTCGTCTGTTTCCTTGCGCTACCTCGCAACTGTGGGAGACAGTGACAAAAAAAAAAAAAAAAAAAAAAAAATACATGGATATACACAAACAAAATGAACACATCAGCATTTACCCATATATCTTTACAATCAACCATCTTATTATTCATTTAACAAAAGTAACAATCACACCACTAACTTCATTACATATTAATGGGGAAGAGCAGTAAGGCTTCAGAAGTGGTAGAGTATGTGTGGATCAGGTGTTTGCTTTGAAGAATGTTTGAGAGAAATACTTAGAAAAGCAAATGGATTTGTATGTAGCATTTATGGATTTGGAAAAGGTATATGATAGAGTTGATAGAGATGCTCTGTGAAAGGTATTAAGAATATATGGTGTGGGAGGCAAGTTGTTAGAAGCAGTGAAAAGTTTTTATCAAGGATGTAAGGTATGTGTATGTGTAGGAAGAGAGGAAAGTGATTGGATCTCGGTGAATGTTGGGTTTGCAGCAAGGGTGTGTGATGTCTCCATGGTTTTTAATTTGTTTATGGATGGGGTTGTTAGGGAGGTGAATGCAAGAGTTTTGGAAAGAGGGGCAAGTATGCAGTCTGTTGCGGATGAGAGAGCTTGGGAAGTGGGTCAGTTGTTTGCTGATGATACAGCGCTGGTGGCTGATTCAGGTGAGAAAATGCAGAAGTTGGTGAATGAGTTTGGTAAAGTGTGTGATAGAAGAGAGCTGGGAGTAAATGTGAATAAGAGCAAGGTTATTAGATACAGTAGGGTTGAGGGACAAGTCTATTGGAAGATAAGTTTGAATGGAGAAAAATTGGAGGAAGTGAATTGTTTTAGATATCTGGGAGCAGCAGCAGATGGAACCATGGAAGTGGAAGTGAATCATAGGGTGGGAGAGGGGGTGAAAGTTCTGGGAGCGTTGAAAAATGTGTGGAAGTTGAGAATGTTATTTTGGAAAGCAAAAATGGGTATGTTTGGGTGAATAGTAGTTCCAACAATGTTATACGGTTGCGAGGCATGGGCTATAGATAGAGTAGTGCAGAGGAGGGTGGATGTGCTGAAAATGACATGTTTGGAGACAATATGTGGTGTGAGGTGGTTTGATCAAGTAAGTAATGAAAGGGTACGACAGACATGTGGTAATATAAAGAGAGTGATTGAGAGAGCAGAAGATGGTGTTTTGAAATGGTTTGCTCACATGGAGAGAATGAGAGAGGAAAGATTGACAAAGAGGGTATATGTGTCAGAGGTGGAGGGAACGAGGAGAAGTGGGAGACCAAATTGCAGGTGGAAAGATGGAGTGAAAAAGATTTTGAGTGATTGGGGCCTGAACATGCAGGAGGGTGAAAGGCATGCAAGTTATAGAGTGAATTGGAACGATGTGGTATACCAGGGTCGACATGCTGTCAATGGATAGAACCAGGGCATGTGAAGTGTTTGAGGTAAACCATGGAAAGTTTTGTGGGGCCTGGATGTGGAAAGGGAGCTGTGGTTTTGGTGCATGTGGCCTTTGTTGTCTTTTCCTAGCGCTACCTTGCGCACATGTGGGGGAGGGGGTTGTCATTTCGTGTGTGGCAGGGTGGCGATGGGAATAAGGGCAGACAGTATGTATTATGTACATGTGTATATATGTATATGTCTGTGTGTGCATATATATGTATACATTGAGATTTATGGGTATGCATATGTGCGTGTGTGGACATGTATGTATATACATGTGTATGTGGGTGGGTTGGGCCATTCTTTTGTCTGTTTCCTTGCACTACCTCCCTAACGCAGGGAGAGAGCGACAAAGTGTAATAAATAACATAATAAATCTGCATTCAAGAAAAACACAATGGTCTAATAAAGCTGATAAGCATTCTTAATCTTTGATGGCTTTTCAAAGATAATATCGAGGAATGCTAAAATAAATTCAATCTTAGTGAGTTTAGTGTCAGATAATCATGATTAAAAAGTTCATGTACTGTACTTATTAAAAGGGCTTGGGTATGTCGGGCTGGTATTCCAAAAAAGTATATACCAGCCTAAGAAAAACTTACTGAGAATATAGTTGAAGAGGTTGCAGTAGTTGTAGTATGACTCAAAACGCTGAGGTATAGTGGGTCCACCTTGTACCCTTGCATATATGTGTCGATAATACAACTCTCGATAGAGTATAAGAAAGATGTCAATCCGACCTTCTTGTTCTACCAGCTCGTTGCCATACAAATCCTCTACATCTGGCCAGGACTGTGTCTTGTAGTACTCCTCCGTCAAGCGGTTAAAGCTAAAATGAATAATTTTCTATAGAAGATAAACACTTTTGCCTAACATGAAAATCTTTGTTTTGCATAAACAAATAATCAAAATCTTGAACTGTTTCAGCACAAACAAATACTTTTGCCTAATGTATAAATCTATGTTTTGTCTTCTTTCTTTTTTCTTTCAAACTATTCGCCATTTCCCGCATTAGCGAGGTAGCGTTAAGAACAGAGGACTGGGCCTTGAGGGAATACCCTCACCTGGCCCAATTCTCTGTTCCTTCTTTTGGAAAATTAAAAAAAAAACGAGAGGGGAGGATTTCCAGCCCCCCGCTCCCTCCCCTTTTAGTCGCCTTCTACGACACGCAGGGAATACGTGGGAAGTATTCTTTCTCCCCTATCCCCAAATAATTAAAATAATTAAAATCTTGAACAGTTTTAGCAAAAACATTTACATAGTTACTTTCTATAATACCAGTGTTGCAGACATTCACAATTTTATAGTTTGTTTCCGTAAATTGCATCCATCTTAATCACACCCTACAACTTTAAGAATCAAAAGTAAAGCTCATGGTTGTGAGATGGCTGGGTGCACTCACATTTGGTGGCTATGACCACACCTTCCTCTCACTCGCCACCAGAAGGTTCTGATAGTGCCTCCTAAATTTTGCTTCCCTGGGCTGGCTAGCTCTCCTATAAACTACTCATTTTCTCCATCATTTTGGTGAATATCTAAATAATCATTAGGTCATACAATAGGTGAGAACATACTGAAGAGAGCTGTGCTGAAAAACATATATGAAAAATATAATTTATTACATCATTTACAAGGTATTACCTGAATGTTTTTAACAGGAGACAATCAATAGCATTCATGTGCTAGATAGCACTTCCATATCTATCATCCATATTCTCATGTAATGTATTGAGTAAATATATATTCTTTAGTTCATAAGTTAAGTAAGAACCTGCTGAGGACAACTGTTAGAAAAAATATGCATGAAATACAATTTACCTTCGCATAACAAGATTCTATAAGCTTGTTTCCCCAGCTAAGAAGTTCTTCCATCTACCAACCATTTTCTCCATTATTTCCGTCATTATCTAAATGATTATAAGTGTATTTATGAAGGATAAACCTACTGAAGAGAACTATGTAGAAAAGATACACAAAGAATATCATTCCATTCAACATGAACAAACTGAATGTTTTGAACGTGATTGCTAGCACTCCTGCATTAAATAGCAATTCCATTTCCATCCTCTACTTTCTCCAAGATTTTTCTGAATATAATTATAATCACTGGTCCATGTGGGAATTAAGAACCTACTATAGAAAACTGGGTAGAAGATGCTCTTGCATCACCACCCACTTAATCATTTTAGTAACTATATAATAATAATCAGTTCATGCATTAATAAAGACCCTAAAGGAGATGTTTAGAAAAATATGTATGAAAAATACAAATTACAACATCTCTCGCAGAGTATAAGGTGAGTGTTTAAAACTAAAGGCAACTATCAGCATTCATATTCTTGGGAGCACTTCTATCTATACCAACCATTTTCTCCTTATTTTCCTGAATATAAGGATAATCCTCAATCTATGTAGAAAGAATATATATATATACAATCAAATTTCATCATTTTCCATCTGGCTTCTATGTGTTTATTTCTACAGATTTGCAAGCTCTTTCATCTTCCATCCACTTTCTCTATAATTTTTGTGAATATCTAAATAATTATCAGTTCAAGAATTAGGTAGGAACTTTGTGAAGAGAAGTTTAAAGAAAATACAACTATATGAGAAACAATTTATCAAATTTGTTGAGAACACATTTAACATTTTCCAGCCGGGGAATTAGGTTAACCTTCCTACAAGTGCTTCTGTTTATGTACAAGATAGCACTTCCATCTCTACCGCTCATTTTCTCCTCTACTTTTCAGATTATGTGAATAATTATCTGTATTCATGATTGTAAGTCCATACTATACAGATTTAAGATCTCCCTGATCTGATATTCTGGGGATAGGAGAGAAAGAATACTTCCCACGTATTCTCTGCGTGTCGTTGAAGGCGACTAAAAGGGAAGGGAGTGGGGGGCTGGAAATCCTCCCCTCGTTTTTTTTTTTTAATTTTCCAAAAGAAGGAACAGAGAAGGGGGCCACGTGAGGATATTCCCTCAAAGGCCCAGTCCTCTGTTCTTTACGCTACCTTGATAACGCGGGAAATGGCGAAGAGTATGAAATATGTAAATCTTAAAAGCAATACTTGATATGTTATTTGGTCCACCAGTCCTAATCCTGGATTTACAATGAAAACCACTGAAATGAAATTCTATGACACTAAACATCACGAGATTTCTGTCCCCATCTTATGAATATTCACAACATTGGCAAACTATCAATATTTCTATAAATGTCTATCATCTATAAAACTCCCTTATTCAAGCTCAAAGTATTCACCAGTGGTATGCTACAAATAAAGTAATCCTATATATAAGAAATTCAAAACCACTATTTACATTTTTACAGATACTGTTACTTTTATCATGCCCAGATTTAAAAAAGAAATGCCTTTCTTGACACAGTATGATGTTTCTCTTCTATGATACAGGTATGACTGTATTCTGATTCCTGATCCATACAGCTGACTGCTAATGTGTCTACCATTAACTATAACTATGCCACACGGTACTCAGCAAGCCATTTTGTTTGATAAATATTGTTCGGCCATCAGCAATTCAAATGTGGACCATTGCAATGCCTGTTTCTTTCCCTCTAAATCCAATAATGTTTCTCTCCTGAAGGAAATCGCATAATCATTCTATTCTTTTCCTATCTCTCAGATATCTATTCTCTTCCTATCTCTCAAATTCTTTTATCATTTCTACTCATCCAAGGCCTGACTTTAACTATATCCTTTGAAGAAGAAAAATCAAATCATTTATTTTTATTTTTATTTATTTTTCTTTGTCGCTGTCTCCCGCATTTGCGAGGTAGCGCAAGGAAACAGAAGAAAGAAATGGCCCAACCCACCCCCATACACATGTATATACACACACGTCCACACACGCAAACATACGCACCCATACATCTCAATGTACACATATATATACACACACAGACACATACATATATACCCATGCACACAATTCACACTGCCTGCCTTTATTCATTCCCATCGCCACCTCGCCACACATGGAATACCATCCCTCTCCCCCCTCATGTGTGCGAGGTAGCGCTAGGAAAGGATAACAAAGGCCCCATTCATTCACACTCAGTCTCCAGCTGTCATGCAATAATGCCCGAAACCACAGCTCCCTTTCCACATCCAGGCCCCACACAACTTTCCATGGTTTACCCCAGACGCTTCACATGCCCTGATTCCATCCACTGACAGCACGTCAACCCCGGTATACCACATCGATCCAATTCACTCTATTCCTTGCCCGCCTTTCACCCCCCTGCATGTTTAGGCCCTGATCACTCAAAATCCCCTTCACTCCATCCCCCCACCTCCAATTTGGTCTCCCACTTCTCCTTGTTCCCTCCACCTCTGACACATATATCCTCTTGGTCAATCTTTCCTCACTCTTTCCCTCCATGTGCCCAAACCACCTCAAAACACCCCCTTCTGCTCTCTCAACCACGCTCTTCTTATTTCCACACATCTCTCTTACCCTTACATTACTTACTCGATCAAACCACCTCACACCACACACTGTCCTCAAACATCTCACCTCCAGCACATCCACCCTCCCGCGCACAACCCTATCCATAGCCCATATAATCAAATATTCTATGCGTATAATCTACTAATTATAAGTCAAGCAAACGTGCTTTGTCCAAGTGACATGATAAAACTACTACAAAGTGATGACGAGGTTGTCAAAAAGAATGTGAAGGAGCAAGTAATCACAAAAAGAGAAACTGGGCGAGAAAAATACTTACTCCACATACAATGAAGGAATATCATAGACATTCCCATCTCGGATGGCATCCCTGAAATATATGATATACTTCTTCACTTCCTCAGGAATGGTATAAGCTTGGTAGTGGGTACGATCTCCGAATTCTCCTTCCCCACGGACAGTGTAGTGGTAATTCTCTGGATCATCCTGAGGGTAGCTATCATACTGGAATACATAACAGTGATCAATTCTTTCTAAATCTACTTTCTCTGTAATGAAGAATTTAACATTAAAAATAATCTTAATGATGTATCAAAGCAAACAGAGCAGTACCTACTGTAATCACATGAATCTTATCAATGTAGAAATTCAGAGAAAAAACCAATTTTGAAGCAAGGACTTCTTTCTACATAGATAAACATATATCATGTAGACTATAGCTTAGCTTCTCAACCTCTTGCTACAAAAATGAGCAAAAAAAGTACAAAATATGAACTTAATCAACTGTAAAATTTTAGAAGACAGACGTGCAAATTCTCTGATTATGATGTGTTTTATTTATTTATCTATTCACTTTGCTTTATCGCTGTCTCCCACATTAGCAAGGTAGCGCAAGGAAACAGACGAAAGAATGGCCCAACCCACCCACATACACATGTATATACATACACGTCCACACACGCAAATATACACACCTATACATCTCAATATATACATATATATGCACACACAGACATATACATATATACACATGTACATAATTCATACTGTCTGCCTTTATTTATTCCCATCGCCACCTCTCCACACATGGAATAACAACCCCCTCCCCCCTCATGTGTGCGAGGTAGCGCTAGGAAAAGACAACAAAGGCCCCATTCGTTCACACACAGTCTCCAGCTGTCATGTAATAATGCACCGAAACCACAGCTCCCTTTCCACATCCAGGCCCCACACAACTTTCCATGGTTTACCCCAAACACTTCACATGCCCTGGTTCAATCCATTGACAGCATGTTGACCCCGGTATACCACATCGTTCTAATTCAGTCTATTCCTTGCACGCCTTTCACCCTCCTGCATGTTCAGGCCCTGATCACTCAAAATCTTTTTCACTCCATCTTTCCACCTCCAATTTGGTCTCCCACTTCTCCTCGTTCCCTCCACCTCTAACACATATATCCTCTCGGTCAATCTTTCCTCACTCATTCTCTCCATGTGACCAAACCATTACAAAACACCCTCTTCTGCTCTCTCAACCACACTTTTTATTTCCACACATCTCTCTTACCCTTACATTACTTACTCGATCAAACCACCTCACACCACATACTGTCCTCAAACATCTCATTTCCAGCACATCCACCCTCCTGCACACAACTCTATCCATAGCCCACACCTCGCAACCATACAACATTGCTGGAACCACTATTCCTTCAAACATACCCATTTTTGCTTTTGGAGATAATGTTCTCGACTTCCAAACATTCTTCAAGGCTTCCAGAATTTTCGCCCCCTCCCCCACCCGATGATTCACTTACACTTCCATGGTTCCATCCGCTGCCAGATCCACTCCCAGATATCTGAAACACTTTACTTCCTCCAATTTTTCTCCATTCAAACTTACCTCCCAATTGACTTGACCCTCAACCCTACTGTACCTAATAACCTTGCACTTATTCACATTTACTCTTAACTTTCTTCTTTCACGCACTTTACCAAACTCAGTCACCAGCTTCTGCAGTTTCTCACATGAATCAGCCACCAGTGCTCTATCATCAGCAAACAACAACTGACTCACTTCCCAAGCTCTCTCATCCACAACAGACTGCAAACTTGCCACTCTTTCCAAAACTCGTGCATTCACCTCCCTAACAACCCCATCCATAAACAAATTAAACAACCATGGAGACATCACACACCCCTGCCACAAACCTATATTCCCTGAGAACTAATCACTTTCCTCTCTTCCCACACGTACACATGTTTTACATCCTCGATAAAAACTTTTCACTGCTTCTAACAACTTCGTTCCCACACCATATATTCTTAATACCTTCCACAGAGCATCTCTATCAACTCTATCATATGCCTTCTCCAGATCCATAAATGCTACATACAAATCCATTTGATTTCCTAAGTATTTCTCACATACATTCTTCAAAGCAAACACCTGATCCACACATCCTCTACCACTTCTGAAACCACACTGCTCTTCCACAATCTGATGCTCTGTACATGCCTTCACCCTCTCAATCAATACCCTCCCATATAATTTACCAGGAATACTCAACAAACTTATACCTCTGTAATTTGAGCACTCACTCTTATCCCCTTTGCCTTTGTACAATGGCACTATGCAAGCATTCCTCTAATCCTCAGGCACCTCACCATGAATCATACATTCTTTTATTTATTCATTTTGCTTTGTCGCTGTCTCCCGTGTTAGTGAGGTAGCGCAAGGAAACAGATGAAAGAATGGCCCAACCCACCCCCATACACATGTATATACATACACATCCACACACGAAAATATACATACCTATACATCTCAATGTATACATATATATGCATACACAGACATATACATTCCTATGAGTCCACGAGGAAAATGAAACACGAAAAGTTCCCAAGTGCACTTTCGTGTAATAATCACATCATCAGGGGAGACACAAGAGAGGAATATAACAGTCAATTGATATACATCGAAGAGACGAAGCTAGGACGCCATTTGGTAAACATGTGATTGTCCAAAACATACAACGAGCGTTCATAAACTTATCATTTTACAAATCTTATCAACAATAAAGTTATCTAATTTGTACAGACCATCACTAATATTAAGATTATAATTCTTTGTGTATTTAATAATAGAAGATTCAATGATATTTCTCTTGGTGATAGAGTTAAAGTTAACAACTGAGATGGCGTTACTCCAGTCAATACAATGATCATAGTTTTTAACATGATTAAACAAGGCATTTGATTCCTGTCCCGTTCTTATTCTATATCTATGTTGCTTAAGTCTAACAGAAAGATCCTTACCAGTCTGACCAACATAAAATTTATCACAGTTTCCACAAGGAACTTTATAGATGCAACCAAGAGAATTTTCTGGTGAATTCCTGATTAAGATATTCTTTATAGTATTATTGTTGCTAAAGGCAACATTTACATTAAAGGATTTAAGCAACATGGGAAGCAAAGTGAAATTATTATTAAAAGGGAGAACTAAAAGATTCTTGGTGTTAATGGGAGGTTTGGGCTCAACTCTATAAAATGATTTCTTTGCTAACTTAAGGGATTTATCAATGAAAGATCTAGGGTACTTTAACTCAGATCCAATAGAATATATCTTCTCAAACTCATCATCAATAAACTCTGGACTGCAAATACGTAATGCCCTTAGGAACATAGATTGAAATGATGATAATTTAACTCTGTCATGTTGAGATGAGTACTTAGTAATCTTTATATGGAATTTTTTGAAACAAAATTACTAAAGGATATCTTACCTTCTAATGCAATTTGGTTTAGGTATGTAGATGATGTTCTTTGTGTTTGGCCAACAGATGAAAATTTACAAATATTTCTCCCCTTACTTAACAATTTAGTACCTTCCATCAAATTTACTGTAGAAAATGAAAATAATGGTTATTTTTTTTATAATACTTTGTCGCTGTCTCCCGCGTTTGCGAGGTAGCGCAAGGAAACAGATGAAAGAAATGGCCCAACCCCCCCCCCATACACATGTATATACATACGTCCACACACGCAAATATACATACCTACACAGCTTTCCATGGTTTACCCCAGACGCTTCACATGCCTTGATTCAATCCACTGACAGCACGTCAACTCCGGTATACCACATCGCTCCAATTCACTCTATTCCTTGCCCTCCTTTCACCCTCCTGCATGTTCAGGCCCCGATCACACAAAATCTTTTTCACTCCATCTTTCCACCTCCAATTTGGTCTCCCTCTTCTCCTCGTTCCCTCCACCTCCGACACATATATCCTCTTGGTCAATCTTTCCTCACTCATTCTCTCCATGTGCCCAAACCACTTCAAAACACCATCTTCTGCTCTCTCAACCACGCTCTTTTTATTTCCACACATCTCTCTTACCCTTACGTTACTCACTCGATCAAACCACCTCACACCACACATTGTCCTCAAACATCTCATTTCCAGCACATCCATCCTCCTGCGCACAACTCTATCCATAGCCCACGCCTCGCAACCATACAACATTGTTGGAACCACTATTCCTTCAAACATACCCATTTTTGCTTTCCGAGATAATGTTCTCGACTTTCACACATTCTTGTTCCACACTTCCACACATTATTGTTGATAAGATTTGTAAAATGATATGTTTATGAACGCTCGTATGTTTTGGACAATCACATGTTTACCAAATGGCGTCCTAGCTTCGTCTCTTCGATGTATATCAATTGACTGTTATATTCCTCTCTTGTGTCTCCCCTGATGATGTGATTATTACACGAAAGTGCACTTGGGAACTTTTCGTGTTTCATTTTCCTCATGGACTCATAGGAATATCTTGATCACGCGCAAAATTGTGATCCTTTCCAGACATATACATATATACACATGTACACAATTCATACTGTCTGCCCTTATTCATTCCCATCGCCACCTCTCCACACATGGAATAACAACCCCCTCCCCACCTCAATGTGTGAGGTAGCGCTAGGAAAAGACAACAAAGGCCCCATTCGTTCACACTCAGTCTCCAGCTGTCATGTAATAATGCACTGAAACCACAGCTCCCTTTCCACATCCAGGCCCCACACAACTTTCCATGGTTTACCCCAGACGCTTCACACGCCCTGGTTCAATCCATTGACAGCACGTCAACCCCAGTATACCACATCGTTCCAATTCAGTCTATTCCTTGCACGCCTTTCACCCTCCTGCATGTTCAGGCCCCAATCACTCAAAATCTTTTTCACTCCATCTTTCCACCTCCAATTTGGTCTCCCACTTCTCCTCGTTCCTCCACCTCTGACACATATATCCTCTTGGTCAATCTTTCCTCACTCATTCTCTCCATGTGACCAAACCATTTCAAAACACCCTCTTCTGCTCTGTCAACCACACTCTTTTTATTTCTGCACATCTCTCTTACTCTTACATTACTTACTCGATCAAACCACCTCACACCACATATTGTCCTCAAACATCTCATTTCCAGCACATCCACCCTCCTGCGCACAACTCTATCCATAGCCCACGCCTCGCAACCATACAACATTGTTGGAACCACTATTCCTTCAAACATACCCATTTTTGCTTTCCGAGATAATGTTCTCGACTTCCACACATTCTTCAAGGCTCCCAGAATTTTCGCCCCCTCCCCCACCCTATGATTCACTTCCGCTTCCATGGTTCCATCCGCTGCCAGATCCACTCCCAGATATCTAAAACACTTTACTTCCTCCAGTTTTTCTCCATTTAAACTTACCTCCCAATTGACTTGACCCTCAACCCTACTGTACCTAATAACCTTGCTCTTATTCACATTTACTCTCAACTTTCTTCTTTCACACACTTTACCAAACTCAGTCACCAGCTTCTGTAGTTTCTCACATGAATCAGCCACCAGCAATGTATCATCAGCGAACAACAACTGACTCACTTCCCAAGCTCTCTCATCCACAACAGACTGTATACTTGCCCCTCTTTCCAAAACTCTTGCATTTACCTCCCTAACAACCCCATCCATAAACAAATTAAACAACCATGGAGACATCACACACCCCAGCCGCAAACCTACATTCACTGAGAACCAATCACTTTCCTCTCTTCCTACACGTACACATGCCTTACATCCTTGATAAAAACTTTTCACTGCTTCTAACAACTTGCCTCCCACACCATATATTCTTAATACCTTCCACAGAGCATCTCAATCAACTCTATCATATGCCTTCTCCAGATCCATACATGCTACATACAAATCCATTTGCTTTTCTAAGTATGTGTTTTACCCTGACAAAATCATTGTTGCCATAGTAAAAAGTGATCTGAGTGCTTGGGATATTTCTTCATTCATCACTCTTAAAACTGATATTCTATATCAAGTCACCAGAGTTAAAATTATAATGGAAAAGAAAAATGTGAGGTTGAATAATATATAAATAATGTTCTGTAACTCATATTTCCCAATAACTATGACCTGGCACATTTCAAAGGATATGTTTTTCAATTTCTTTTTCCATCTTATAATTCTATCTATATTTCAATTAAGGCCTTGCCTTGATATGGACTTCTGTCCATGACTGGAGCCTTCAACATAAAGAAAAAAGAAAACTTTTTCTTCTTTTTATCAAAAATTTCCTTCCTTCCAAAAATAACCAAATGCACTCTTACACAGACGACTCAACACTGCATTCCTCTACACCCCTCAATTCTTCTACTCTCACTTACCTGCATCTTGTTTCGACACAACTTCCTCAATAAACTTGACTTGGACAGGATATCTCAGTGGCATTGATAAAATCTGGTTAAGTTTAATCCCTCCAAGACACAGTTTTTACCCATCTCTCCATCAAAAATTCCTCACAACTTTCCTCTCTTCTTTGATGGCTCTGTAATAATGGCTCTTGACTAAATGAACATAGTTGGTCTGTAATATCCACTTTCTCTAAGCATGTCTACAAAACTGGGAGTCCTGTATAGTTGCTATTTATAAAATGGACTAATACATCCTTGTATGAAGCTCTGCTCCCACACCTAGGGCAGTTCTACGTCTGCATCCACATGTGAGAGTTGAGGAGAAAACGGTCCAAATTATAAACTCTACGGGCTAGATTCAAAACTTGACCTTTTTGCCCTACACCACAGTGCTGGTTCAGTTTCCATCGTCTATAGGTATTACTTTGGGTTTTGCTCCCGAAAGCTGGCCGCTTGTGTGTACCACCGCTACTGGCCAGACCACGCAATATTCGAAAAGCGGCTGCATTACATGATTACTGTGTGGCCAGTGGAAACTCAAGGGTGAGCCATTTTCATAACTGTTATTTTCCCTATACCTCAATGCTTTGGAACTATCTACCCTCTGATGTCTTTCCCAAGAACTATGACCTGGCACACCTTAAAACAGGTTATTCACTTCTTCCAAAATTCGTAAATACTTTCCTTCATCTCCTCATCTTTTTCCCTTTCATTAACCTTGCTATATTTCAATTAAGGTGCAGCTTTGATGTGGACTTGCGTCTGTGACCAAAATCTTCAATGTGAGAAAAAAGATAACCTACCTTATTCTAATGCTTCAAATGTATAGTGGGTTGTTATTAGTGACATTTCATTATCAAAATATGTGCTCCATTTAACTGTGCCATGATTCATTTGGTTTGGATGGTTAAACATGAGGTCAGATGTCTAAAGAGACATGAGAATCTAACCTTGTGTAAGACAGATCTCATAAACACTAATTTAAGCCCTTAATCTATATAGACATTTGAATTCACCTAACATACTTGCAGAACTCAAATTCACACATCACAGTCCATGGTAGCATTCAGTGGAGTGCATAAATAATCAAGGGAAAATGGGTATTTCAAAACTCTACAGGCATGTTTTCTTGTTATGTTACAGCTTCAATTAGTTTGTATTCCACCATATGGACTGAATAAAGCTCTACTGTATTCAAATAAGTGCCAGATGAATGTGTTTTGTCAGCTTCATATGGGATGGTCACTTTTCTAAATGAACATCCTACGGACACAAGAAAATGACGTTGGAAAACTGTAGTCATCCTTTGTGCTTGTTTACAATTTGCTTGATTTGAATGAAAGTGTAAAGTATGCATTAAGTAAACACTAAATTGTTCATTTTCTGTGTTTTTACACCACAATTTCCCTCCACTCCAAAGCCCTGCCCACTTTAAAAAACTGATGGTGCCACTGGAACTACATCTAAAATTCCATACTCTATCAACTCTACACATTGTGGAAAAAAATCTATCAGTATCAATTCTGTTATATTTTATCATTTTACCAATTCTATATCATAAAGTCGTGAACTCTACCATCGAACCGGCCTCCAAACACTTGCTACTGATAAACTAGTGTGAATCTCACAATTCTGTCAAACGTCCCATTTCAAAGGTCAAACTTATTCCCATCCTCCATGTGGTAATATGCCTAGCTGCAAGCCAAAAGCCATGTGGTCCTTCATTCACATGTGCTATATAAAGGGGAAGAAACCAGCACACATGGTGACATGAAGTGGTGCCCCTAAACTGGAACTTTAACAAGAACATTCACACCCACAGCCTCCAAACAGGAGTCCTTTCATACTCGGCTTATATTCATAAATGCAAGCCACCACATCTTCAGTCAACATTTAAAATGGTTTTTAAACTTAAATCACAAGTGTTCTGCTCAGAGGGCAAAATGTGTATATAAACTTACTAACGTAACCCATCTCAAAGTTCTAAGCTGTCAGATTAACACCATAATTACATCCTAAAGCATTACCACAACACTTAATTTCAAATTAATTTCAAATCATTTGAGATACAAGATATAAAACCAACCACATTAATGTTCTTTTCTATCAATCCGGTTTAGAAAAAAAAATATCCACCTCATCTGTCATGAACTATTCTCAGCTGAGCCCCGTGGAGAAATGTCCCCTTATAAAACGGCCATTACCCATCACTCACGACTCTCCACCTCACCAACTCATAAAGTGCCACTTCCTCACTGCTTCTCTCACCTCATCAAGGAAATCGTTGTACATTTTGGCCTTTTTTCACCACAAAATATTGAGTACAGAAGGTCTAGCCGAAATGCGGTGTTGATGTTGGGGAATTAAGGACCAAAAGTCAACGCTGATTGGTGGAGCTCCAGCGATACCTTTCAGGGAAGGATGGACGTTAGTTCTGATTGGTTGAGAGCAAGCGAACACTACTAGGCTAAAAATAATTTCTTTATGCAGTACTTACTAGAATTTACGCAAGGTTAATGTATAGTTGAATTGGTTAATAGTCGATATATATATATATATATATATATATATATATATATATATATATATATATATATATATATTGGAAAGGATCACAATTTTTCGCGTGATCAAGTATATTCCTACGAGTGCACGGAGAAAATGAAACACGATAAGTTCCTAAGTGCACTTTCGTATAATAATCACATCATCAGGGGAGACACAAGAGAGAAATATAACAGTCAGTTGATATACAACAAAGAGACGTAGCTAGGACGCCATTTGGTAAACATGAAAGTGTTCAAGAAAGACAACGAGCGTATCATAAACTTATTATGTGGACAAGAAGGGGAATTGTTTACAAATTTTATCAACAATAAAGCTATCCAGCTTTTATAGACCATCACTCGTATCAAGATTATAATTCTTTGCGTATTTCATAATAGAAGATTCAATGATATTTCTCTAGGTACTGGAGTTAGAGTTAATAACTGAGATGGCATTACTCCAGTCAATACAATGATCATAATATTTAACGTGATTAAACAAGGCATTCGATTCTTGTCCCGTTGTTATACTATATTTATGTTGCTTAAGTCTAACAGAAAGATCCATACCAGTCTGACCACCATAAAACTTATCACAATTTCTACATGGTTCTTTATAGAAGCATCCTGGAGAATTTTCTGGTGAGTTCCTGATTACGATATTCTTTATAGTATTATTGTTGCTGAAGGCAACATTTACATTAAAGGATTTAAGCAACATGGGAAGTAAAGTAAGATTATCATTAAAAGGGAGAACTAAAAGATTCTTGGCGTCAATGGGAGGTTTGGGCTCAACTCTATAAAATGATTTCTTTGTTAAATTAAAGGATTTATCAATGAAAGATCTAGGGTACTTTAACTTAGATCCAATAGAATTTATCTTCTCAAACTCATCATCAATAAAATCTGGACTGCAAATACGTAATGCCCTACGGAACATAGATTGAAATGATAATAATTTAGCATAATTTTACATACTTAAACCAAATTGCATTAGAAGGTAAGATATCCTTTGAACTGATAAGATTGTGTATAAAAGACCGTGTATTTCAATTCAATGAAGATTATTATGCTAAAAAATTTGGTATGGCAATGGGTAACCCTCTTTCACCTGTACTAAGTAATCTTTATATGAAATTTTTTGAAACAAAATTGCTAAAGGATATCTTACCTTCTAATGTAATTTGGTTTAGTTATGTAGATGATGTTCCTTGTGTTTAGCCAACAAATAAAAATTTACAAACATATCTCTCCTTCCTTAACAATTTAGTACCTTCCATCAAATTTACAGTAGAAAATAAAAATAATGGTATGTTACCATTTTTAGATTGCATGATCCATAGGCAAGGAAACAGGTTTAAGTTTAGCATATACAGAAAACCTATCAATGTATGCTCATATATCCATTATTACTCATCTCAACATGACAGAGTTACATTATCATCATTTCAATCTATGTTCCTTAGGGCATTACGCATTTGCAGTCCAGAGTTTATTGATGATGAGTTTGAGAAGATATATTCTATTGGATCTAAGTTAAAGTACCCTAGATCTTTCATTGATAAATAACTTAAGCTAGCAAAGAAATCATTTTATAGAGTTGAGCCCAAACCTCCCATTGACACCAAGAATCTTTTAGTTCTCCCTTTTAATAATGATTTTACTTTACTTCTCATGTTGCTTAAATCCTTTAATGTAAATGTTGCCTTCAGCAACAATAATACTATAAAGAATATCTTAATCAGGAACTCACCAGAAAATTCTCCTGGATGCATCTATAAAGTGCCATGTAGAAATTGTGATAAGTTTTATGTTGGTCAGACTGGTAAGGATCTTCCTGTTAGACTTAAGCAACATAAATATAGTATAACAACGGGACAAGAATCGAATGCCCTGTTTAATCACGTTAAAAACTATGATAATTGTATTGACTGGAGTAATGCCATCTCAGTTATTAACTCTAACTCTATTACCAAGAGAAATATCATTGAATCTTCTATCATTGAATACATAAAGAATTATAATCTAGATATTAGTGATGGTCTATACAAATTGGATAACTTTATTGTAGATAAAATTTGTAAACAAATCCCCTTCTTGTCCACATAATAAGTCTATGATACGCTTGTTGTCTGTCTTGGACAATTGCATGTTTACCAAATGGCGTCCTAGCTACGTCTCTTAGTTGTATATCAATTGACTGTTATATTTCTCTCTTGTGTCTACCCTGACGATGTAATTATTACACGAAAGTGCACTTGGGAACTTATTGTGTTTCATTTCTCCCGTGGACTCATAGAAATATCTTGATCACGCGAAAAATTTTGATCCTTTCCAATATATATATATATATATATATATATATATATATATATATATATATATATATATATATATATATATTATCCCTGGGGATAGGGGAGAAAGAATACTTCCCACGTATTCCCTGCGTGTCGTAGGAGGCGACTAAAAGGGAAGGGAGCGGGGGGGGGGGGGGGGGGGGGGGGGGGCTGGAAATCCTCCCCTCTTGTTTCTTTTTTTTTTTTTTTTTTACCAAAGAAGGAACAGAGAAGGGGGCCAGATGAAGATATTCCCTCAAAGGCCCAGTCCTCTGTTCTTAACGCTACCTCGCTAACGCGGAAAATGGCAAATAGTATGAAAGAAAAAGAATATATATATATATATATATATATATATATATATATATATATATATATATATATATATATATATATATATATATATATATATTTTATACGTCTCCCAAACAACTGCATTTTTTCCCTGCAAAAATCGTCCAAATGCCTCTCTCTTCTCTTTCACTAATACTCTTACTTCTTCATCCCACCACTCACTACCCTTTCTAATCAACCCACCTCCCACTCTTCTCATGCCACAAGCATCTTTTGCGCAATCCATCACTGATTCCCTAAATACAACCCATTCCTCCCCCACTCCCCTTACTTCCATTGTTCTCACCTTTTTCCATTCTGTACTCAGTCTCTCCTGGTACTTCCTCACACAAGTCTCCTTCCCAAGCTCACTTACTCTCACCACCCTCTTCACCCCAACATTCACTCTTTTTTTTCTGAAAACCCATACAAATCTTCACCTTAGCCTCCACAAGATAATGATCAGACATCCCTCCAGTTGCACCTCTCAGCACATTAACATCCAAAAGTCTCTCTTTCGCGCGCCTGTCAATTAACACGTAATCCAATAACGCTCCCTGGCCATCTCTCCTACTTACATAAGTATACTTATGTATATCTCGCTTTTTAAACCAGGTATTCCCAATCATCAGTCCTTTTTCAGCACATAAATCTACAAGCTCTTCACCATTTCCATTTCCAACACTGAACACCCCATGTATACCAATTATTCCCTCAACTGCCACATTACTCACCTTTGCATTCAAATCACCCATCACTATAACCCGGTCTCGTGCATCAAAACCACTAACACACTCATTCAGCTGCTCCCAAAACACTTGCCTCTCATTATCTTTCTTCTCATGCCCAGGAGGTCAAGAGAAAGGTGCAAGAGGTGAAAAAAAGGGCAAATGAGAGTTGGGGTGAGAGAGTATCATTAAATTTTAGGGAGAATAAAAAGATGTTCTGGAAGGAGGTAAATAAAGTGCGTAAGACAAGGGAGCAAATGGGAACTTCAGTGAAGGGCGCAAATGGGGAGGTGATAACAAGTAGTGGTGATGTGAGAAGGAGATGGAGTGAGTATTTTGAAGGTTTGTTGAATGTGTTTGATGATAGAGTGTCAGATATAGGGTGTTTTGGTCGAGGTGGTGTGCAAAGTGAGAGGGTTAGGGAAAATTATTTGGTAAACAGAGAAGAGGTAGTAAAAGCTTTGCGGAAGATGAAAGCCGGCAAGGCAGCAGGTTTGGATGGTATTGCAGTGGAATTTATTAAAAAAGGGGGTGACTGTATTGTTGACTGGTTGGTAAGTTTATTTAATGCATGTATGACTCACGGTGAGGTGCCTGAGGATTGGTGGAATGCGTGCATAGTGCCATTGTACAAAGGCAAAGGGGATAAGAGTGAGTGCTCAAATTACAGAGGTATAAGTTTGTTGAGTATTCCTGGTAAATTATATGGGAGGGTATTGATTGAGAGGGTGAAGGCATGTACAGAGCATCAGATTGGGGAAGAGCAGTGTGGTTTCAGAAGTGGTAGAGGATGTGTGGATCAGGTGTCTGCTTTGAAGAATGTATGTGAGAAATACTTAGAAAAGCAAATGGATTAGTATGTAGCATTTATGGATCTGGAGAAGGCATATGATAGAGTTGATAGAGATGCTCTGTGGAAGGTATTAAGAATGTATGGAGTGGGAGGCAAGTTGTTAGAAGCAGTGAAAAGTTTTTATCGAGGATGTAAGGCATGTGTACGTGTAGGAAGAGATGAAAGTGATTGGTTCTCAGTGAATGTAGGTTTGCGGCAGGGGTGTGTGATGTCTCCATGGTTGTTTAATTTGTTTATGGATGGGGTTGTTAGGGAGGTAAATGCAAGAGTTTTGGAAAGAGGGGCAAGTATGAAGTCTGTTGGGGATGAGAGAGCTTGGGAAGTGAGTCAGTTGTTGTTCGCTGATGATACAGCGCTGGTGGCTGATTCATGTGAGAAACTGCAGAAGCTGGTGACTGAGTTTGGTAAAGTGTGTGAAAGAAGAAAGTTAAGAGTAAATGTGAATATGAGCAAGGTTATTAGGTACAGTAGGGTTGAGGGTCAAGTCAATTGGGAGGTGAGTTTGAATGGAGAAAAACTGGAGGAAGTGAAGTGTTTTAGATATCTGGGAGTGGATCTGGCAGCGGATGGAACCATGGAAGCGGAAGTGGATCATAGGGTGGGGGAGGGGGCGAAAATTCTGGGAGCCTTGAAGAATGTGTGGAAGTCGAGAACATTATCTCGGAAAGCAAAAATGGGTATGTTTGAAGGAATAGTGGTTCCAACAATGTTGTATGGTTGCTAGGCGTGGGCTATGGATAGAGTTGTGCGCAGGAGGATGGATGTGCTGGAAATGAGATGTTTGAGGACAATGTGTGGTGTGAGGTGGTTTGATCGAGTAAGTAACGTAAGGGTAAGAGAGATGTGTGGAAATAAAAAGAGCGTGGTTGAGAGAGCAGAAGAGGGTGTTTTGAAATGGTTTGGGCACATGGAGAGAATGAGTGAGGAAAGATTGACCAAGAGGATATATGTGTCGGAGGTGGAGGGAACGAGGAGAAGAGGGAGACCAAATTGGAGGTGGAAAGATGGAGTGAAAAAGATTTTGTGTGATCGGGGCCTGAACATGCAGGAGGGTGAAAGGAGGGCAAGGAATAGAGTGAATTGGAGCGATGTGTTATACCGGGGTTGACGTGCTGTCAGTGGATTGAATCAAGGCATGTGAAGCGTCTGGGGTAAACCATGGAAAGCTGTGTAGGTATGTATATTTTGCGTGTGTGGACGTATGTATATACATGTGTATGGGGGTGGGTTGGGCCATTTCTTTCGTCTGTTTCCTTGCGCTACCTCGCAAACGCGGGAGACAGCGACAAAGTAAGAAAAAAAAAAAAAAAATATATATATATATATATATATATATATATATATATATATATATATATACATATATGACAGAGTTCTGGTGCTACTCAGAACTATTCTCTACAGGTCCCTGCAGCCCATGGCTGCACTACTTACAGGAGCAGGGAAATGCTGACTCCTTTGGAAATGACGGGAATGGACTCCCAGTGAGGCAGCCTCACTAAAGCTAACTCTTCACTGTTGGTGTATCTCTTGCAGGTGGAGCTTGCTAATACATATTAAAACCTTGATCTCATGATACACATTTTTTAAAGTGAATATTACAAGACACTGAGCAAAAACGGATCATTTTTATTTTCAATGAAGAATATGAGGCCCATTCATAGCTGATGATGCTTGAGGTCCAATCGTAGCTTGAGGTCCAATCCTAGCTTAGACTCAGTCATTGCTGGTGGCCCACTCCTAGCTTCCAATCATAGCTTGAAGCCCAATCCTAGCTTAGACCCAGTTATTGCTAGTGGCCCACTCCTAGCTTCCAATCCTAGCTTGAGGCCCAATCCTAGCTTAGACTCAGTCATTGCTGGTGGCCCACTCCTAGCGTAATCATAGCTTGAGGCCCAATCCTAGCTTAGACCCGGTCATTGCTGGTGGCCCACTCCAAGCTTCCAATCATAGCGTGAGGTCCAATCCTAGCTTAGACCCAGTCATTGCTGGTGGCCCACTCCTAGCTTCCAATCATAGCTAGCTCAGACCCAGTCATTGCTGGTGGCCCACTCCTAGCTTCCAATCATAGCTTGAGGTCCAATCCTAGCTTAGACCCAGTCATTGCTGGTGGCCCACTCCTGGCTTCCCAATCACAGCTTCTGAAACCCACTGTGTCCACCACGAACAGCAAGATGGAAACACTCATTACTGGAGGAGGTGTGTAATAACATGCCTCTGATGCATCTTACTGTTTGCTCCTTTATTTACAACCCTCGACGGATCGTAAGTATCAGCGCACCTCCGGAACACGACCCCCAGAACTCCTGGACTTACAACCCTCGACGGATCGTAAGTATCAGCGCACCTCCGGAACACGACCCCCAGAACTCCTGGACTTACAACCCTCGACGGATCGTAAGTATCAGCGCACCTCCGGAACACGACCCCCAGAACTCCTGGATTTACAACCCTCGACGGATCGTAAGTATCAGCGCACCTCCGGAACGCGACCCCCAGAACTCCTGGATCCTGGCTTCCTCCGATGGATCTTGTTGAGTCCTGGAGATCTGGTTCGTGACCTCAGACCTCATGAATCACGACACCAAGACTCTGGATAGATCTGATGAGGGAAGAGGAGGAATCCTCCGCCAACCTGCCTGGGCCCCGCCCAACCCTCTCTCTCGAACGGATCAAAACAGACGTGTTCAAACCCTCGAAAACTTGACCTCCCTCGGATTTTCCATTCTTCTTTACCTCGCGTCTTCTGATGGATCTTAAACCGAATGAGCGCCACGGTA
This sequence comes from Panulirus ornatus, assembly GCF_036320965.1. Lineage (NCBI taxonomy): Eukaryota > Metazoa > Arthropoda > Malacostraca > Decapoda > Palinuridae > Panulirus > Panulirus ornatus. The sequence goes on along the minus strand of NC_092257.1, from coordinate 21,573,444 downwards.
CGACCCTTGGGGATGATGACCTAGGCCTTGACCTGATTTTTAAGGGTTAGGTCAAAGGCCAATCGAACGTGATCAGGGATCAAAGGGGGAACGTTCGAGCGTCTGGTTCACAGCTTCGGTCGAGTCTTTGTTTCAATCCCTGGGTCATGGCATGCGAATGATTTAATGGCCTTAACTGCATTGGATAAATCTTACTAAAGCCCATGTGTCATAGTTTCGCATGAAAGCTACGGAGAGAGAGCTCAGCTTTGCATGATCTGTCCATATATATATATATATATATATATATATATATATATATATATATATATATATATATATATATATATATATATATATATATTTTTTTTTTTTTTGCTTTGTCGCTGTCTCCCGCGTTTGCGAGGTAGCGCAAGGAAACAGACGAAAGAAATGGCCCAACCCACCCCCATACACATGTATATACATACGTCCACACACGCAAATATACATACCTACACAGCTTTCCATGGTTTACCCCAGACGCTTCACATGCCTTGATTCAATCCACTGACAGCACGTCAACCCCGGTATACCACATCGCTCCGATTCACTCTATCCCTTGCCCTCCTTTCACCCTCCTGCATGTTCAGGCCCCGATCACACAAAATCTTTTTCACTCCATCTTTCCACCTCCAATTAGGTCTCCCTCTTCTCCTCGTTCCCTCCACCTCCGACACATATATCCTCTTGGTCAATCTTTCCTCACTCATTCTCTCCATGTGCCCAAACCATTTCAAAACACCCTCTTCTGCTCTCTCAACCACGCTCTTTTTATTTCCACACATCTCTCTTACCCTTACGTTACTTACTCGATCAAACTACCTCACACCACACATTGTCCTCAAACATCTCATTTCCAGCACATCCATCCTCCTGCGCACAACTCTATCCATAGCCCACGCCTCGCAACCATACAACATTGTTGGAACCACTGTTCCTTCAAACATACCCATTTTTGCTTTCCGAGATAATGTTCTCGACTTCCACACATTCTTCAAGGCTCCCAGAATTTTCGCCCCCTCCCCCACCCTATGATCCATATATATATATATATATATATATATATATATATATATATATATATATATATATATATATATATATATATATATATATTATCCCTGGGGATAGGGGAGAAAGAATACTTCCCACGTATTCCCTGCGTGTCGTAGAAGGCGACTAAAAGGGGAGGGAGCGGGGGGCTGGAAATCCTTCCCTCTCGTTTTTTTTTTTTTTTGTAATTTTCCAAAGGAAGGGACGGAGAGGGGGGGGGGGTCACGTGAGGATATTCCCTCTAAGGCCCAGTCCTCTGTTCTTAACGCTACCTCGCTGATGTGGGAAAAGGCAAATAGTATGAAATATATATATAATCATTTATGCCCGTTCCTTTCTGGAACTCCCTCAAGGGGGTGGCCCACGGCAGTAGTCTTAGTAACTAGTGAACTCCAGTGCCATTCTTCAACGCTCTCAGAACCTTCGCCCCCTCCGCCACCCTATGACTCACTTCCGCTTCCATGATTCCATCCGCTGCCAGATCCACTCCCAGATATCTAAAGCACTTCACTTCCTCCAAATTTTCTCCAATCAAATTTACATCACAACTAACTTGTCCCTCAACCCTGCTGAACCTAATAACCTTTCTCCTCACACACTCTTCCAAACTCAGTCACCAACTTCTGCAGTTTCTCACACGAATCAGCCATCACTAATGGATCATCGGCGAACAACAGCTGACTCACTTCCCAGGCCTTCTCATCCTCAACACACTGCCCCTCTCTCTAAAACCTGCATTTACTTCCTTAACCACCCCATCCATGAATAAATCAACCAGCCATGATGACACCACAAACCCCTGTTGCAGACCAACCTGCACTGGGAACCAATCCATTGGTAATATTGGTCATCATTGCTGAAAAATTTGGGAGTCATGTATAATTACCCTTGACATATCTACGGCTTTTGACAGGGTGTGGCATTGGGGTCTCAAATTTAAGCTCCCCTCTTTTGACTTCCCTCCCTCACTTTGCTCCTTCATATCTAGCTTCCTCTCTGGCTGATCTATCTCTGTGGTTGTTGATGGATCAACTTACCCTCTTTTCTCCATCAACAGCGGCTGTGTCCCTCAAAGTCCTGTCTTGTCTCTTACACTTTTTCATCTTTTTTCAATGATTTCCTCTCCTCTATAAATAATCCAATGCACTCATACGCTGACGACATAACACTGCATTCATCCAATCCTTCAATTCTACTCTCTCTCCTCTCACTCGATCAGCATCTCGTCTTAACACAGCCTCCTCAATAAACTCAGACTTGGACAGGATATCTCAGTGAGACACAATCTTGTGAAGTTTAATACCTCCAAGACCCAATTTCTACCCATCTCTCTATCGAAAACTCCTCACAACTCTCGTCTCTCCTTTGAGGGTTCTGTCATCCCACCTCTTGACTCAATGGACATACTTGGTATTACTGTAACATCCACTCTTTCTTGGAAACTTCACATTACCTGGAATACCTAAGTCTGCCTCTGAGAAACTGGTTGTCCTGTTTAGATGACGAAACTTCTCTTCTGAACAATTGCTCCGTTTATACAAAGGATTGATTCGTCTTTGTATGGAGTACTGCTCTCACATCTGGGGTGGTTCTAGCTCTGTATCCTTACTTGATTCAGTTGAGAAGAAAACGGTCCGACTTATAAACTGTCCCAGGACAACTTCCAAACTTGACCCCCTTGCCCTACGCCGCAATGATGATTGACTTTCGCTCTTCTATACGTATTACTTTGGTGTTTGCACCCGAGAACTGGCTGCTGGTGTCCCTCCACCACTATTTAGACCACACAATACTCGGTAAGCTGCTGCGTCACATGATTATTGTGCGGCCATCGGCAACTCAAGGGTGGGCCGTTTTGAGACCTCTTTCTTTCCCTGCGTGTCGAAGTTTTGAAACTCTCTACCTTCTCATGTCTTTCCCAACAACTATGACCTGGCACATTATAAAAGAGTTCTTTTTTTCACTTCTTTCAAAATTCATAAATACTTTCCCTCGTCTTTTCTTTTTCCCTTTTCATAATTCTCTCTATATTTCAATTAAGACCCGGCCTTGATGTGGACTCTTGTCCGTGACTGGAACCTTCAACATAGAAAAAACTCACCTCTCTTCTCGGTAAAAACTTTTCACTGCTTCTAGCAGCTTACCTCCCGCACTATATACTCTTAAGACCTTCCACAAAGCATCTCTATCAACCCTATCATATGACATGATAGCCTTCTCCAGACCCATAAATGCTACGAGTAAATCCACACACACACACACACACACACACACACACACACACACACACACATCTTTTTCATACATTTTTGCCATTTCGTGCATTAGCGAGGTAGCGTTAAGAACGGAGGACTGAGCCTTACAGGGTATATCCTCATTTGGTCCCGTTGTTTGTTCCTTCTTTTGGAAAAATAAAAACAGGATATATATATATATATATATATATATATATATATATATGAGCAAAGTGCATATGAACGCGCACCTTCATAGAAGATACAAACCTCCAACAGCCAGGATCGAACCCGGGACCCCTGTGCAACAGGCGGGAGCGCTACTGCTAGGCTATGATCGCCCCTAATAGGGAAATGATTATTCGAATACTATGTACTCGAATACCTTTCGTCTCACGTTGGTGAGCAACGGGGTCTACATCGGTTATTTCCCATCAGGCTCACACAGCCAGCAGATAGCATTTTACCGAACCTAACTGTAAAACGCGAAGGTATATGAATACGAACAAAGCACATAGGAACGCGCACCTTCATAGAATGCTATCTGCTGGCTGTGTGAGCCTGATGGGAAATGACCGATGTAGACCCCGTTGCTCACCAACGTGAGACGAAGGGTATTCGAGTACATAGTATTCGAATAGTCATTTCCCTATTAGGGGTGATCATAGCCCAGCGGTAGCGCTCCCGCCTGTTGCACAGGGGTCCCGGGTTCGATCCTGGCTGTTGGAGGTTTGTATGATATATATATATATATATATATATATATATATATATATATATATATATATAATCCTTATGAGAAGGAGGTTGTAATGGGACGCCAGGAACGAACCAAAGCTCCCATACCTCGACACGTTCCGTGGTCCGCTCCTCAGCTGTAGTCATCCTCGCAGGTCCACACAGATACATCACATTGCCGCCGAGATTCCCTTCCCGCAACCTTAAAAAAGATTTAATTCTTTTCTTCTGGATGCCATTGGATAACATATCCAGAGCGGGCAACATGAGCTCACGACTGGAGCATGACGCATGAAGAATTCCCCAAAAGATTGAGCTCGGCGGAGGCAGACGCCCCAAGCGGAATGTTTTGGAACGGGAGGCGCCAAACGCTCGCGGCACAAGACACAAACCTCACCATGCGCCGTGGGGTTCCCGCATGGGCTCCATTCACGCCGCTGACTGTCGAGCTCTGGATCATCGGCGTGGCGAGGGAGAGAGAGAGGAGGAGGACAAGAGCCAGGTCGTGTGTGTGTGTGTGTGGGGAGGAGAGGGAGGCCGTGGGGAGCGTTAGCGGTGATTGCGACAAGGGACGCGGACACGGATTGTGCGTGTCGCGCGGCCGTTGGCGGGTCGGGAGGGAGGGAGGAGGAGGCGGAGGAGGAGGAGGAGGGCGGCTGTCCGCTCCCGGCCCCATGGCTGGCTGCTCCTCCGCCTCTCCCTCCCTCTCTCTCCCAGCCCGTCCCCAGAGGCTCCTCCACAGCACTACCGACCAACCTCAAGCAGCCCGGCCTGGTGATGGGTCTCTGCTGTACAGGGTATGTTCTGCTGTACAGGTAATGATGGTCTGTCTGCTGCGCAGCTGCTGGCGGCCTGCTGTACAGCTAGGTGCTGGTGGTCTGCTCTACAGGTGCTGGTGGTCTGCTGCTGCGCAGCTGCTGGCGGCCTGCTGTACAGCTAGGTGCTGGTGGTCTGCTCTACAGGTGCTGGTGGTCTGCTGCTGCGCAGCTGCTGGCGGCCTGCTGTACAGCTAGGTGCTGGTGGTCTGCTCTACAGGTGCTGGTGGTCTGCTCTACAGGTGCTGGTGGCCTGCTCTACAGGTGCTGGTGGTCTGCTCTACAGGTGCTGGTGGTCTGTTCTACAGGTGCTGGTGGTCTGCTCTACAGGTGCTGGTGGTCTGCTCTACAGGTGCTGGTGGTCTGCTCTACAGGTGCTGGTGGTCTGCGCTACAGGTGCTGGTGGTCTGCTCTACAGGTGCTGGTGGTCTGCTCTACAGGTGCTGGTGGTCTGCTCTACAGGTGCTGGTGGTCTGCTCTACAGGTGCTGGTGGCCTGCTCTACAGGTGCTGGTGGCCTGCTCTACAGGTGCTGGTGGTCTGTTCTACAGGTGCTGGTGGACTGCTCTACAGGCGCTGGTGGCCTGCTCTACAGGTGCTGGTGGTCTGCTCTACAGGTGCTGGTGGTCTGCTCTACAGGTGCTGGTGGTCTGCTCTACAGGTGCTGGTGGTCTGCTCTACAGGTGCTGGTGGTCTGCTCTACAGGTGCTGGTGGTCTGCTCTACAGGTGCTGGTGGTCTGCTCTACAGGTGCTGGTGGCCTGCTCTACAGGTGCTGGTGGTCTGCTCTACAGTTACTGCTGGCCTGCTCTACAGGTGCTGGTGGTCTGCTCTACAGGTGCTGGTGGCCTGCTGTGCAGGATGACGGGCACAAGACTTTAACGAGGGTCTTCAGAAGCAAATAAGGCCCAGCCCACACACACACACACACACACACACACACACACACACACACACACACACACACACACACACACCTCATGTGTAATAAGCCGTCACCAGGGCCCTCATATCCAGAGCCAAGTCTCACAGACCACTCGGAAGCTTCCCCCGGATCGCTTATATATATAAATGCCCTGGTTCAGCCCACCGACGGCACGTCGCCCCCTGTATACCACAACGCTCTAGCTTGTTCTATCCCATGCACGCCTCTCACCTTCCTGTATGTTTGGACCCCGATCATTCAAAGCATCTTTCACCCCATTCTTCCATCTTCATCTCGGTCCTTCCCCTCCCCCACATCCGACACCTAGATCCTCTCAGTCAATCTCTCTTCACTCATCCTCTCCCAATGTCCGAACCATATCAACACACTTTGGTCACTTCTCGCGATCAGACTACCCTTACAACGACGGAGACCTCGGAATACAGGAGAGAGAATATTTTACCAACGTATCTCCTCCGAGTTGTTCAGCAGGGAGCTGGAATCTTCCTCCCCTCTTGTATTATCTCTTTCTAAAAGAGGAGGAAAGGAAAGGAACCACATCAGGATTTTCCCACGAAGGCTCATTCGTCTGCTCCAGACGCTGACTCGCTCAGGTGAGAAAGGTGAGTTAGTATGATAATAATAATAATAATAATAATAATAATAATGATAATACTACTACTACTACTACTACTACTACTAATAATAATAATAATAATAATAATAATAATAATAATAATAATAATGATAATAACGATAATAATAATAATAATAATAATGATAATAATAATAATAATGATAATAATAATATAATTATAATAATGATAATAAAATAAGAGATATTATCATTATTATTATTATTATCATTATTATTATTATTATTATTATTATTATTATTATTATTATTATTATTATTATTATCATTATTATTATTATCATTATTATTATTGGGAGGTGAGTTTGAATGGAGAAAAACTGGAGGAAGTGAAGTGTTTTAGATATCTGGGAGTGGATCTGGCAGCGGATGGAACCATGGAAGCGGAAGTGGATCATAGGGTGGGGGAGGGGGCGAAAATTCTGGGGGCCTTGAAGAATGTGTGGAAGTCGAGAACATTATCTCGGAAAGCAAAAATGGGTATGTTTGAAGGAATAGTGGTTCCAACAATGTTGTATGGTTGCGAGGCGTGGGCTATGGATAGAGTTGTGCGCAGGAGGATGGATGTGCTGGAAATGAGATGTTTGAGGACAATGTGTGGTGTGAGGTGGTTTGATCGAGTGAGTAACGTAAGGGTAAGAGAGATGTGTGGAAATAAAAAGAGCGTGGTTGAGAGAGCAGAGGAGGGTGTTTTGAAATGGTTTGGTCACATGGAGAGAATGAGTGAGGAAAGATTGACCAAGAGGATATATGTGTCGGAGGTGGAGGGAACGAGGAGAAGAGGGAGACCAAATTGGAGGTGGAAAGATGGAGTGAAAAAGATTTTGTGTGATCGGGGCCTGAACATGCAGGAGGGTGAAAGGAGGGCAAGGAATAGAGTGAATTGGAGCGATGTGGTATACCGGGGTTGACGTGCTGTCAGTGGATTGAATCAAGGCATGTGAAGCGTCTGGGGTAAACCATGGAAAGCTGTGTAGGTATGTATATTTGCGTGTGTGGACGTATGTATATACATGTGTATGGGGGGGGGGGGGTTGGGCCATTTCTTTCGTCTGTTTCCTTGCGCTACCTCGCAAACGCGGGAGACAGCGACAAAGTATAATAAAAAAAAATAAAAAAAATATTATTATTATTATTATTATTATTATTATTATTATTATTATTATCATCATTATTATGTGAAGAAACACCAAATGTTATGAGCGTTGGTTCCTCTGTGTAAAAGCCCTTTTCAGCAGGAAACATTTGAAATACAATATACTTACGATGTATCATTCATACAGTCACCCTAGCCTCTCTCTCTCTCTCTCTCTCTCTCTCTCTCTCTCTCTCTCTCTCTCTCTCTCTCTCTCTCTCTCTCTCTCTCTCTCTCTCTCACTGTATGTACACTGAAACATACAAACGGCACTTCTCTGTATGAGGCTGAACACTGAGACCCTTATAAAAGAGCCACAGGTGTTCTGTATATTCGTTACCGTACCGTAGCGCAGGTACAGCGTACCCTGAGAACGGCACGACACACAGGGGACGAAGGCAGTGAGGCGAGCGGGCCACCATACGACCCTGCTGGCGATGCGAACTGTAATATACGTTCATCTTTGGTGATTTATGGACCTCTTTATAGATTCGTACGTTTATCGACGTGATTTATTGATTTATCCCGGCGATTTATGGGGACGCGTTGATGATTTATGCCCTGATTACGGTCGCTGCTCAGTCCATAAGGGCGGGTCCTTGGTGTGTGAACTTGGCTCGTCATTTCCCCGCGTAGCGAGCGAGCGCCAGACACAGAGGACTGGCATATGTCTCACACCTGCTCTGTAGCTGCCGTGTCTGATGCACCGAGGCCAGAGCCCCCTCTATCCACAGTCAAGACCCCACAGATCTACAAGTGGTTTCCTCTGACCTGTGCATATGATTTCGTTCAGTCCAATGACATTACGTCGTCCCCTATATACCGCGTCGTTTCGGTTCATTCTATTCCATGCACGCTCTTCACCCTCCTCCATGTTCATGCCCTGATGATCCAGAGCATATATTTCACTCCATCCTCCTTTCATCTCCAGCTCCGGCTCTTCCATTTCTTTGTTCCTTCACTTCACACACGTATATCCCTTTTGTCAACCTCTCCTCACTCATCCTCTCCATATGCCCAAACCATTTCAGCACACCCTCTTCAACTCTCTCAACCACACTCTCCTTAATACCACACATCTCTTTAACCTTATCATTATTTACTCGAGACCAACCCTTCTCACATCACATATTGCCCTGAGACATTTGATTCCCAACACATTCATCCTCCTCCGTACACTGTCGTCATCCGTGATCCCTGCCTCGCATCCATGCATCACCGTCGGGGTGACCATATCATCAAACATGCCCTCTTAGAATGATGTCCCTTGCCACACATAGCTCAGTGCTTCCAGGACCTTGGCCTCTTACCCATCCTATGACTTACTTCAGCTCTCAAGGTTCCATCCGCTTCTATTTTCACTCCCAGGTGTCTAAGGGATTCCATTCCCTCCACACACACACACACACACACACACACACACACACACACACATATATATATATAAACGCATACCCAGTAACCCTCTTTCACAAAATTACTAAAGGATATCTTATCCTTTACTGCAATTTGGTTTAGGTATTTAGATGATGTTTCTTTGTGTTTGGCCAACTAATGAAAATTTACAAACATTTCTCCCTTCACTTAACAATTTAGTGCCTTCCATCAAATTTACTGTAGAAAATAAAAATAATGGTATGTTACAATTTTTACATCCATAGGGATGTAAACAAGTTTAAGTTTAACATATACAGAAAACCTATCATGACTCATCTCAACACGACAGAGATTATTATTTCAATCTATGTTCCTTAGGGCATTACGCATTTGCAGTCCAGAGTTTATTGATGATGAGTTTGAGAAGATATATTCTATTGGATCTAAGTTAAAGTACCCTAGATCTTTCATTGATAAAACCCTTAAGTTGGCAAAGAAATAATTTAGAGTTGAACCTAAACCTCCCCTTGATACCAAAAATCTTTTAGTTCTCCCTTTTAATGATAATCTTACTTTATTTCCCATGTTGCTTAAATCCGCTAATGTAAATGTTGCCTTCAGCAACAATGATACTATCTTAATCAAAAACTCACCAGAAAATTCTGTGGGCTGTGTTTACACAAGACCTTGTAAAAATTCCAATGTTTTACCTGTGTGGGGACTACAGAAGGCCTCCAGTCCTGTATGGGGACTACAGAAGATCTAGAGTCCTGTGTAGGGACTACAGAAGGGCTCCAATCCTTTGTGGGGACTACAAAAGGCCTCCAGTCCTGTGTGGGGACTACATCAGGGTTCTCGTCCTGTGTGGGGAATATAGAAGGTTTCCAGTCCGGTATGGGGACAACAGAGGGCCTCCATCCCGTGTGGGGAATACAGGAGGCCTCCAGTCCCGTGTGGGGACTACAGAAGACCTCCAGTTCTGCGTGGGGACTACATGAGACTTCCAGCACTGTGTGGGGACTACAGAAGGCCTCCAGTCCCATGTGGGAACTACAGATAACCTTCAGTCCTATATGGGGACTACAGAAGGCCTCCAGTCCTATGTTGGGAATACAGATGGCCTCCAGTCACGCGTTGGGACTACAAAAGTCCCCAGTCGTGAGGTGAATATAGAAGACCTACAGTCCTATGTGGGGACAATAGAAGGCCTCCAGTCCCGTGTGGGGAATACAGAAGAACTCTAGTCCTGTCTGGGGACTACAGAAGGCCTCCAGTCCTGTGTGGGGAATACAGAAGACCTACAGTCCTATGTGGGGACAATAGAAGACCTACAGTCCCATGTGGGGACTACAGAAGGCCTCCAGTTCTATGTGGGAATTACAGAAGGCTTCCAGTCCTGTGTAGGGACTACAGATGACCTCTAGTCCTGTGTGGGGACTACAGAAGGCTTCCAGTCCTGTGTGGGGACTACAGAAGACCTCCAGTCCTATGTGGGACTACAAAAGAACTCACGTCCCGTGTGGGGACTACAGATGACCTCTAGTCCTGTGTGGGTACTACAGAAGACATCCAGTCCTGTGTGGGGACTACAGAAGGCCTCCAATCCCGTGTGGGGACTACAAAAGGACTCGACTACAGAAAGCCTTCAGTCCCGTATGGGTACTACAGAAGCCTTCTAGTCCTGTGTAGGGACTACAGAAGGATTCCAGTCCTGCGTGGGGACTACGGAAGGACTCCAGTCCTGCGTGGGGATTACAGAAGGCCTCCAATCCCATTTGGGGACTACTGAACGCCTCCAGTCCCGTGTGGGGACTACAGAAGGCCTACTGTCACGTGTGGGGACTACAAAAGACCTCCAGCCCTATTCGGGAACTACAGAAGGACTCAAGTCCCGTGTGGGGACTACAGAAGGCCTCTAGTTTAATGTGGGGACTACAGAAGGCTTCCAGTCCTGTGGAGGGACTACAGAAGACCTCCACTACTGTGTGAGGGGTACAGAAGGTCTCCAGTCCTGTGTGGGGACTATAGAAGGCATCCAGTCCCATGTGGGGACTACAAAAGTCCCGTGTGGGGACAACAAAAGGCCTGCAGTTCTATGTGGGGACTACAGAAGGCCTCCAGTCCCGTGAGGGACTACAAAAGGCCTCCAATCCTGTATAGGGACTATAGAAGGCCTCCAATCCTGTGTGGGGACCACACAAGGCCTCTAGTCCTGTGTGGGGACTTCGAAAGACCTCTAGTCCTGTGTGGGGAATACAGAAGACCTCCAGTCCTATGTGGGAACTACAGAAGGACTCCAGTCCTGTGTAGGGACTACAGAAGGCCTTCAGTCCTGTGCGGGGACTACAGGAGGTCTCCAGTCCTGTGTAGGGATTACAAAATGCCTCCACTCCCGTGTAGGGACTACAGAAGACCTCTAGTCCCGTACAGGGACTACAGAAGACCTCCAGTCCTATGTGGGGACTACAGAAGGACTCAAAGCACGTGTGAGGACTACAGAAGGTCTCCAGTTCTATGTGGGGAGTACAGACGGCCTCCAATCCTGTGTGGGGACCACAGAAGGTCTCCAGTAATGTGTGGGGACTATAAAAGGCCTCCAGTCCTATGTGGGGACAACAGAAGGCCTGCAATCCCGTGTGGTGAACTACAGTCGTGTGGGGCCTACAGGTCTCCAGTCCCGTGTGGGACTACAGGACTCAAGTCCTGAGTGGGGACTACCGAAAGTCTCCTGTGTAGGGACTACAGAAGGCATCTAGTCCTGTGTGGGGACTAAAGAATGCCTCCAGCTCTGTAGGGGACCACAAAAGACCTCCAGTCCCGTGTGGGGACTACATAAGGCCTACAGTCCTGTGTGGGGATTACAGAAAGCCTCGAGTCCCTTGTCGGGAATACAAAAGGCCTCCAGTCATATGCGGGGACTACAGGAGGCCTCCAGTCCTGTGTGGGGACTACGGAAGGACTCCAGTCCTGTGTGGGGACTACAGATCTCCAGTCTTGTGTGGGGACTATAGGTTTCCAGTCCCGTGTGGGGACTACAGAACTTCAATCCTAAGTGGGGACTACAAAAGGCCTCCAGTTCCGTGTGGGGACTACAGAATTCCTCTAGTCCTGTGTCGGGACTACAGAAGGCCTCTGGCACTGTGTAGGGACTAAAGAAAGCCTGCAGCCGTTTGGGGACTACAAAAGGCCTCCAATCCTGTGTGGGGACCCCAGAAGGCCTCCAGTACTGTGTGGGGACTACAGAAGACCTCCAGTCCTGTGTGGGGAAAGTAGAAGGCCTCCAGGCCTGTGTGGGGACTACAGAAGGCCTCCAGTCCCGTTTGGGGACTATAGAAGGTCTCCAGTCCTGTGTGGAGACATAAAATGCCTCGAAACCTGTGTGGGGATTACAGAAATCCTCCAGTCCTGTGTGGGGACTACAGAAGGCCTCCCATCCTGTATGGGGATAACAAAAGACCTCCAGTGCTGTGTGGGGACTGCAGAAGGCCTCCTGTCCCGTGTGGCGACTACATAAGGACTCCAATCCTGTGTGGGGACTATAAAAGGCCTCCAGTCCCGTGTGGGGACTACAGAAGGTTTCTAGTCCTGTGTGGGGGACTACAGAATGCCTCCAGTCCTGTGGGGGGACCACAAAAGACCTGCAGTCCTGTGTTGGAACTACAGAAGGCCTCCAGTCCCGTGTGGGAACTACAGAAGGCCTCCAGTCGTGTGTGGGGAAAATAAAAGGCGTCCAGTCCTGTGTGGGGACAAAAGAAGGCCTCTAGTCCCGTGTGGGGACTATAGAGGGCCTCCAGTCGTGTGTGGGGATTACCGAAGGCCTCGCGTCCCCTGCGGGGACTACAGAAAGCTTCCAGTCCTATGCCGGGACTACAGAAGGCCTCCAGTCTTGTGTTAGGACTACAGAAGGACTCTAGTCCTGTGTGGGGACTACAAAAGACCTCCAATCCTGTGTAGGGACTACGGAAGGTCTCCAGTCCCGTGTGGAGACTACAGAGGGACTCCAACTCTGAGAGGGGACTACAGAAAGCCTCCAGTCCCGTGTGGGGACTACAGAAGGCCTCTAGTCCTATGTGGGGACTAAAGAATGGCTCCCGCCCTGTAGGGGGACCACAAAAGACCGCCAGTAATGTGTGGGGACTGCAAAAGGCCTCCAGTCCCGTGTGGGGACTATATAAGGCCTCAAATCCTCTGTGGGGATTACAGAAGGCCTCGAGTCCCTTGTGGGGACTACAGAAGGCCTCCAGTCCAATGCGGAGACTACAGAAGGCCTCCAGTCATGTGTAAGGACTACGGAAGGACTCCAGTCCTGTGTGGGGACTACAGTAGACCTCCAGTCCTATGTGTGGACTACAGAAGGTCTCGAGTCCCGTGTGGGAATAACAGGACTCCAGTCTTGATTGGGGACTACAGAAGGCCTCCAGTCCCGTGTGGGGACTACAGACGGCTCTCCAGTCCCGTGTGGGGGATACAGAAGGCCTCCAGTCCTGTGTGGGGACTACAGAAGGCCTTCAGTCCTGTGTGGGGACTACAGAAGGTCTCCAGTCTGTGTGGGGACTACAGAAGGCTCTCCAGTCCGGTGTGGGGACTACAGAAGTCTCCAGTCCTGTGTGGGGACTACAGAAGGCCTCCAGTCCTGTGTGGGGACTACAGAAGGTCTCCAGTCCTGTGTGGGGACTACAGAATGGTCTCCAGTCCTGTGTGGGGACTACAGACGTCTCCAGTCCTGTGTGGGACTACAGAAGGTCTCCCAGTCCTGTGTGGGGACTACAGAAGGTCCTCCAGTCCGTGTGGGGCTACAGAAGGTACTCCAGTCCTGTGGTGGGGGACTACAGAAGGCCTCCAGGTCCTGTGATGGGGACTACAGAAGATCTCCAGTCCTGTGTGGGGACTAAAGAAGACCTCCAGTCCTGTGTGGGGAATACAGGAGGCCTCAAGCCTGCATGGGGACCACAGAAGGCCTTAAGTCCTGTGTGGGAAATACAGAAACCCTACAGTCCTGTGTGAGGACAACAAAAGGCCTTAAGTCCCGTGTGGGGACTACAGAAGGCCTATAGTCCTGTATTGGGACTACAAAAGGCCTCTAATCATGTGCGGGGACCACAGAAGGCCTCCAGTCTTGTGTGGGGACTACAGAAGATCTCCAATCGTGTGTGGGGAAAATAGAAGGCCTCCAGTCCTGTGTGGGGACTAAAGAAGGCCTTAAGTCCCATGTGGGGACTATAGAAGGTCTCCAGTCCTGTGTGGATACTAGAAAAGGCCTCGAGTCCCGTGTGGGGAGTACAGAAAACTCCAGTCCTGTGTGGGGACTACAGAAGACCTTGAGTCTTGAGTACGGACTACAAAAGTCCTCGATTCCTGTGTGGGGACTAAAGAAGACCTCCAGTCCTGTGTGGGACTACAAAGCCTCCATCCGTGGGAGATACAACTCGTCTGTGGGGAATACAGAAGACCTCCCAGTCCTTGTGGTGGGCTATATCGGAAGGCCTCATAGCGTATGGGGACTACAGAAGGCCTCCAGTCCTGTGTGGGGACTACAGAAGCCTCCAGTCCGTGTGGGGACTACTAGACCCCGGTACTCCAGATGTCCCGTTGGGATCAAATGAAGGCCTCCAGTCCTGTGTGGGGACTACAGAAGACCTCCAGTCCTTTGTGGGGACTATAAAGGCCTCCAGTCCTGTGGGGACTACAGAAGGACTCCAGTCCTGTGTGGGGACTACAGAAGGCCTCCAGTCCTGTGTGGGGACTACAGAAGACATCCAGTCCTGTGTGGGACTACAAAAGACCCCAGTCCTGTGTGGGGACTACAGAAGACCTCCCATCCCTTGTGGGGACTATAGAAGGCCTCCAGTAGCGTATGGGGACTACAGAAGGCCTCGAGTCCTGTGTGGGGACTACAGAAGTCGTCCAATCCTGTGTTTGGACTACAGAAGGTCTCCAGTCTCGTATGAGGACTACAGAAGGACTCCAGTCCTGTGTGAAGACTAAATAAGACCTTCAGTTCCGTGTGGGGACTACAGAGGACCTCTAGTCCTGTGTTGGGACTACAGAAAGCGTCTAGTCATATGTAGGACCACAGGAGGCCAGTCGTGTGTGGGATATCAGAGCCCCACAGAAGGCCTTCAGTCTTGTGTGGAGAATACAGAAGACCTCTAGTCCTGAGTGGGGACTACAGAAGGCCTCCAGTCCCGTGCGGGGACTACAGAAGGCCTCCAGTCCCGTGCGGGGACTACAGAAGGCCTCCAGTCCTGTGTGGGGACTGCAGAAGGTCTCCACTCCTGTGTGAGGACTACAGAAGGCCTCCAGTCCCGTGTGGGGACTACACATGCTGACGTTAGCAATTGGAAGGCGGGTCTGCAGCTGACATCTGTGGTCCCGGATAACCAGTATGGTAATGACGCTGACGACCTGCAGGCCAGCCATGGTCGTAGTCAGGGACCATATTGCTACCTGGCCCATGGGACCAACCCTGTCTGACCAAGCCTTGTTCACACCACCATGGTTTCCCCCGGCTTGTCCTCCAGGCTTGTCCTCCAGGCTTGTCCTCCTAGCTTGGCCTCCTGGCTTGTCCTCCAGGCTTGTCCTCCAGGCTTGTCCTCCAGGCTGGCCCTACTGACCTGTCCTCCAGGCTTGTACTCCAGGCTGGCCCTACTGACCTGTCCTCCAGGCTTGTCCTCCAGGCTGGCCCTACTGACCTGTCCTCCAGGCTTGTCCTCCAGGCTGGCCCTACTGACCTGTCCTCCAGGCTTGTCCTCCAGGCTTGTCCTCCAGGCTGGCCCTACTGACCTGTCCTCCAGGCTTGTCCTCCAGGCTTGTCCTCCAGGCTTGTCCTCCAGGTTGGCCCTACTGACCTGTCCTCCAGGCTTGTCCTCCAGGCTGGCCCTACTGACCTGTCCTCCAGGCTTGTCCTCCAGGCTGGCCCTACTGACCTGTCCTCCAGGCTTGTCCTCCAGGCTGGCCCTACTGACCTGTCCTCCAGGCTTGTCCTCCAGGCTTGTCCTCCAGGCTGGCCCTACTGACCTGTCCTCCAGGCTTGTCCTCCAGGCTTGTCCTCCAGGCTGGCCCTACTGACCTGTCCTCCAGGCTTGTCCTCCAGGCTGGCCCTACTGACCTGTCCTCCAGGCTTGTCCTCCAGGCTTGTCCTCCAGGCTTGTCCTCCTGACTTGTCCTCCTGGCTTGCTCTCCTGGCTTGTCCTCCTGGCTTGTCCTCCAGGCTTGTCCTCCTGGCTTGTCCTCCTGGCTTGCTCTCCTGGCTTGTCCTCCAGGCTTGTCCTCCAGGCTGGCCTTATTGACCTGTCCTCCAGGCTTGTCCTCCAGGCTTGTCCTCCAGGCTTGTCCTCCAGGCTGGCCCTACTGACCTGTCCTCCAGGCTTGTCCTCCAGGCTTGTCCTCCAGGCTGGCCCTACTGACCTGTCCTCCAGGCTTGTCCTCCAGGCTGGCCCTACTGACCTGTCCTCCAGGCTTGTCCTCCAGGCTTGTCCTCCAGGCTGGCCCTACTGACCTGTCCTCCAGGCTTGTCCTCCAGGCTTGTCCTCCAGGCTGGCCCTACTGCCTGTCCTCCAGGCTTGTCCTCCAGGCTTGTCCTCCAGGCTGGCCCTACTGACCTGTCCTCCAGGCTTGTCCTCCTAGCTTGGCCTCCTGGCTTGGCCTCCTGGCTTGTCCTCCTGGCTTGCTCTCCTGGCTTGTCCTCCAGGCTTGTCCTCTAGGCTTGTCCTCCAGGCTGGCCCTACTGATCTGTCCTCCAGGCTTGCTCTCCTGGCTTGTCCTCCAGGCTTGTCATCCAGGCTTGTCCTCCAGGCTGGCCCTACTGATCTGTCCTCCAGGCTTGCTCTCCTGGCTAGTCCTCCAGGCTTGTCCTCCAGGCTTGTCCTACTGACTTGTCCTCCAGGCTGGCCCTACAGACTTGTCCTCCAGGCTTGTCCTCCAGGCTTGTCCTCCAGGCTGGCCCTACTGATCTGTCCTCCAGGCTTGTCCTCCAGGCTGGCCCTACTGATCTGTCCTCCAGGCTTGCTCTCCTGGCTTGTCCTCCAGGCTTGTCCTCCAGGCTGGCCCTACTGACTTGTCCTCCAGGCTGGCCCTACAGGCTTGTCCTCCAGGCTTGTCCTCCAGGCTGGCCCTACTGACTTGTCCTCCAGGCTGGCCCTACAGACTTGTCCTCCAGGCTTGTCCTCCAGGCTGGCCCTACTGACTTGTCCTCCAGGCTTGGCCCTACTGACGTGTCCTCCAGGCTTGGCCCTACTGGCTTGTCCTCCAGGCCTGCTTTCCTCACCGCCTTATAGTACACTTTTCCCAAACAGGACTTTTCTGAGACCATTAACTTCTGCTGGCCATATTCAGACCATTAACTCCCCCCCCTCCCCACCCCCACACCCGACCAGCCCTACTCAGGTTCATTAACGTCCCCTTGACCACCCCTACTCCAAACCCTTAACTCCCCCCTGATCGACCCTACTCCAAACCCTTAACTCCCCCCCCGACCACCCCTACTCCAAACTCTTAACTCCCCCCTGACTACCCCTACTCTAACTCCCCCCCCGACCACCCCTATTCCAAACCCTTAACTCCCCCCTGACCACCCCTACTCCAAACCCTTAACTCCCCCCTGACCACCCCTACTCCAAACCCTTAACTCCTCCCCTGACCACCCCTCCTCCAAACCCTTAACTTCCCCCCTGACCACCCCCTACTCCAAACCCTTAACTCCCCCCCTGACCACCCCTACTCCAAACCCTTAACTCCCCCCTGACCACCCCTCCTCCAAACCCTTAACACCCCCCCTGACCACCCGTACTCCAAACCCTTAACTCCTCGCCCCCTGACCACCCCTACTCCAAACCCTTAACTCCCCCCTAATCAACCCTACACACGAATGAAAACATCCCCCTCCAGTTATCCCCCCCTACATCCCCCTCCAGTTATCCCCCCCTCCAGTTATCCCCCCCCTACATCCCCCGCCAGCCTGACTGAACCCCCATCAGTTACCACTGAGAGCCCGACTGGGCTGGAAGCCAGAAGATCCCCCACTGGAACCCCTGGCCACGTCCACTACGGTCCCCAGTGGCGAACATCCGAACCACTGGACTCAGAGCGACACAATCCCCCTCTCTGGCGTCCATCCGTCTGGCGTCCGTCCGTCTAGCGTCCGTTCGTCTAGCGTCCGTTCATCTAGCGTCCGTTCGTCCAGCGTTCGTCCGTCTGGCGTCCGCCCGTCTAGCGTCCATCCGTCTAGCGTCCATTCGTCTAGCGTCCATTCGTCTAGCGTCCATTCGTCTAGCGTCCATTCGTCTAGCGTCCATTCATCTAGCGTCCGTTCGTCTGGCGTCCGTCCGTCTAGCGTCCATCCGTCTAGCGTCCATTCGTCTAGCGTCCATTCATCTAGCGTCCATTCATCTAGCGTCCGTTCGTCTGGCGTCCGTCCGTCCGTCCAGCGTTCGTCCGTCTGGCGTCCATTCATCTAGCGTCCATTCATCCAGCGTCCATTCGTCTAGCGTCCACTCGTCTAGCGTCCGTTCGTCTAGCGTTCGTCCGTCCAGCGTTCGTCCGTCCGTCCGTGTGGATCGTCTCCTCTGGTCGCTTCGTCACGGGCGACGGCCATTACGTCACCGGACTTTCTATCCCCATATATACATATGAAACATTCCGTACCAGCTCGTTAGCGCAGAGGCCATTAGCATAGCTAATGAGGGAGGGCAAGGCTGACGTGAGAGGAGGGAGCAGTGGAGGGCACGGCTGACGTAAGAGGAGGGAGCAGTGGAGGGCACGGCTGACGTGAGAGGAGGGAGCAGTGGAGGGCACGGCTGACGTGAGAGGAGGGAGCAGTGGAGGGCACGGCTGACGTGAGAGGAGGGAGCAGTGGAGGGCACGGCTGACGTAAGAGGAGGGAGCAGTGGAGGGCACGGCTGACGTGAGAGGAGGGAGCAGTGGAAGGCACGGCTGACGTGAGAGGAGGGAGCAGTGGAGGGCACGGCTGACGTGAGAGGAGGGAGCAGTGGAGGGCACGGCTGACGTGAGAGGAGGGAGCAGTGGAGGGCACGGCTGAAGTGAGAGGAGGGAGCAGTGGAGGGCACGGCTGACGTGAGAGGAGGGAGCAGTGGAGGGCAAGGTCGGATGGGGAACATGCGCGCCGGATTGGATTTTGAAAGCGGTTAGACTTACGATGTCGGAGGCGTGGCTAAATGTAATCTCTGGGCGTCTTTGCACCGTCGGATACAGTTAATGTAATCTTTGGACATCTTTGTATCGTCGGATACACTTAATGTAATCGTTGGACATCTTTGTATCGTCGGATACACTTAATGTAATCTTTGGACATCTTTGTATCGTCGGATACAGTTAATATAATCTTTGGACATCTTTGTATCGTCGGATACAGTTAATGTAATCTTTGGACATCTTTGTATCGTCGGATAGTCGGATACAATTATGTAATCTTTGGACATCTCTGTACCGTCGGATACAGTTAATGTAATTTCTGGGCATCTTCGTACCGTCGGATACAGTTAATGTGATCTTTGAGCATCTTTGTACCGTCGGATACAGTTGATGTAATTTCTGGACATCTTTGTACCGTCGGATACAGTTAATATAATCTTTGGACATCTTTGTATCTCTATTCCTTGCCCTCCTTTCACCCTCCTGCATGTTCAGGCCCCGATCACTCAAAATCTTTTTCACTCCATCTTTCCACCTCCAATTTGGTCTCCCACTTCTCGTTCCCTCCACCTCCGACACATATATCCTCTTGGTCAATCTTTCCTCACTCATTCTCTCCATGTGACCAAACCATTTCAAAACACCCTCTTCTGCTCTCTCAACCACACTCTTTTTATTACCACACATCTCTCTTACCCTTACATTACTTACTCGATCAAACCACCTCACACCACACACTGTCCTCAAACATCTCATTTCCAGCACATCCACCCTCCTGCGCACAACTCTATCCATAGCCCACACCTCGCAACCATACAACATTGTTGGAACCACTATTCCTTCAAACATACCCATTTTTGCTTTCCGAGATAATGTTCTCGACTTCCACACATTCTTCAGGGCTCCCAGGATTTTCGCCCCCTCCCCCACCCTATGATTCACTTCCGCTTCCATGGTTCCATCCGCTGCCAGATCCACTCCCAGATATCTAAAGCACTTTACTTCCTCCAGTTTTTCTCCATTCAAACTTACCTCCCCAATTGACTTGACCCTCAACCCTACTGTACCTAATAACCTTGCTCTTATTCACATTTACTCTTAACTTTCTTCTTTCACACACTTTACCAAACTCAGTCACCAGCTTCTGCAGTTTCTCACATGAATCAGCCACCAGCGCTGTATCATCAGCGAACAACAACTGACTCACTTCCCAAGCTCTCTCATCCCCAACAGACTTCATACTTGCCCCTCTTTCCAAAACTCTTGCATTCACCTCCCTAACAACCCCATCCATAAACAAATTAAACAACCATGGAGACATCACACACCCCTGCCGCAAACCTACATTCACTGAGAACCAATCACTTTCAGCTCTTCCTACACGTACACATGCCTTACATCTTCGATAAAAACTTTTCACTGCTTCTAACAACTTGCCTCCCACACCATATATTCTTAATACCTTCCACAGAGCATCTCTATCAACTCTATCATATGCCCATACACGCACATATACATACATATACAGATCAACACATACATACACAGACATATACATATATATACGTGTACATACTCATACTTGCTTGCCTTCATACACTCTCAGCGCTACCCCGCCCCACAGGAAACAGCATCGCTACCCCCTGCTTCAGCGAGGTAGCGCTAGGAAAACAGACAACAAAGGCCACATTCGTTCACACTCACAGTCTCTAGCTGTCATGTAATAATGCACCGAAACCACAGCTCCCTTTCCACCACATCCAGGCTCCAGAGACCACCTTTCCATGGTGACACCCAGACGTTTCACAGGACGCTCAACATGGACGGACTTCTGTACAAGACCCGACTGGAGAACACGAGTGAAAGTTAGTTCTAAGTGAGTGAGGGTCATCGTGAGGTCGTGTTCAAACCCTGCTAATGTGAGAGAGAGAGAGAGAGAGAGAGAGAGAGAGAGAGAGAGAGAGAGAGAGAGAGAGAGAGAGAGAGAGAGAGAGAGAGAGAGAGAGAGAGAGGGGGGGGGGCGTCCGGGAAGGCCCCGACCCATGGAGTGTTAGGGAGGGCCCCGTCCCATGGAGTGTTAGGGAGGGCCCCGTCCCATGGAGTGTTAGGGAGGGCCCCGTCCCATGGTGTCAGGGAGGGCCCCGTCCTATGGTGTCAGGGAGGGCCCCGTCCTATGGTGTTAGGGAGGGCCCCGTCCCATGGTGTTAGGGAGGGCCCCGTCCCATGGTGTTAGGGAGGGCCCCGTCCCATGGTGTTAGGGAGGGCCCCGTCCCATGGTGTTAGGGAGGGCCCCGTCCCATGGTGTTAGGGAGGGCACCGTCCCATGGTGTTAGGGAGGGCCCCGTCCCATGGTGTTAGGGAGGGCCCCGTCCCATAGTGTTAGGGAGGGCCCCGTCCCATGGTGTTAGGGAGGGCCCCGTCCCATGGTGTTAGGGAGGGCCCCGTCCCACGGTATTAGGGAGGGCCCCGTCCCATGGTGTCAGGGAGGGCCCCGTCCCATGGTGTTAGGGAGGGCCCCGTCCCATGGTGTCAGGGAGGGCCCCGTCCCATGGAGTGTTAGGGAGGGCCCCGTCCCATGGTGTTAGGGAGGGCCCCGTCCCATGGTGTTAGGGAGGGCCCCGTCCCACGGTATTAGGGAGGGCCCCGTCCCATGGTGTCAGGGAGGGCCCCGTCCCATGGTGTTAGGGAGGGCCCCGTCCCATGGTGTCAGGGAGGGCCCCGTCCCATGGAGTGTTAGGGAAGGGCCCCGTCCCATGGAGTGTTAGGGAGAGCCCCGTTTCGTGGAGTGTCAGGGAGGAAGGGCCCCGTCCGGTGGAGTATCAGGGAGGGCCCCGTTCCGTGTAGTTTTAAGAGGGCCCCGTCCCATGATGTGTTAGGAAGGGCCCCGTCCCGCGAAGTGTCAGGGAGGCAGAGAGGGCCCCATCCCATGTAGTATTAGTGAGGGGCCCCGTCCCGCAGTGTCAGGGAGGCAGGGAGGGCCCCGTCCCGTGTAGTATTAGTGAGGGCCCCGTCCCGCAGAGTGTCAGGGAGGCAGGGAGGGGCCCCGTCCCGCAGAGTGTCAGGGAGGCAGGGAGGGCCCCGTCCCATGTAGTATTAGTGAGGGCCCCGTCCCGCGAAGTGTCAGGGAGGGGCCCCCGTCCCGCTGTGTGTGTGTGTGTGTGTGTGTGTGTGTGTGTGTGTGTGTGTGTGTCCCCCATCCTCCCATCTCCCCAGCCCTGTAGGAGGTGGTGCATCGAATGTGGCACAGATATATGAAGGGTAATCATAGTGAGTGAGCGTTCTCCAGCCCCCGGGGTGTGTCATTGGAGCTTTCATTGGAGCCAGAAGGTGCAGCGAATCCCAAATAGATCTAAGGAGTTACGAGTAATGATTAGGAGTGCGCCACCACCGCCACTCCACCTCCCTTAACCATCCCCCACTCCACTCCTCTCTCCTCCTCTCCTTCCTCCACACACCTCCCTCCTCCCTGCACACAAACACCGCCCCACACCCTCCTTCCTCCACACACCTCCCTCCCTTCCCTGCACACAAACACCGCCCCACACCCTCCTTCCTCCACACACCTCCCTCCCTTCTCCTGCCCACAAACACCCCCACAGCCCCACACCCGCTCAAGAACTCTCCCTGCTAATTTCACCGCCGCTACTTTGCTCTTTAGCCAACACAGAAATGCCCGGTCCTCATGTGATCCATCCACGAGAAGGCCATGATTTTGGAACTTTTATTTGCACGTGCTTAGGGCTTGTATATATTAATTAGCGAGGGCAAGCAAGGGCGCCTGGTGGGCCGGACGAGTGAGGAACATAGAGAATATATATATATATATACGTATATATAAACTACGTGAGGGCAAGATAGCGCATCCTGCTGGAAATGATACCATGTGATAATGGTGGCATTTTTCGTAGCGGGAGGAGCCTGCGAGACCCACCGTGCAACAGGGGACTTCAGGGATCCCTAGGTCATAAGGGGGAGTCTATCGCGACGCTGCAAGGAGGCTGTGACACTTGTTGGAGGGTGTGGTATAGCCGTGTGTTGGAGGGTATGAGTGCCTCCAGTCGCCAGACGTTTCATAGGTCGGGTCGGTCGGGGGGGGCGGCGCGCTCCTGTCGCATGGCCTCGGGGGGCCACGATACTTTATATTAATTGTTAGTTTACCTGGATTTATCCCGGCGAATCTTCATGACACATTTTTTTTTTGAGAGTTAATAAATAAGTATTATTTTCCGGAGGGACTCAGACACGGGTATCAGGCGCGCCTGTATATATGGACACATATATAAAACACTTAACTCGTACACACACACACACCCACACACACACACACACACACACACACGGTTGGGGTTGACAGCTGCCCACATCCCTCACATACACACAGCCGCACACGCACACTACACACACACACACACACACACACACACACACACACACAGAGCACAGGTCAAAGTTCACTGAAGGATAACGACCCAAACTGTTAACTCGTCAAGCCAACAAGCAGGTTAGCAGGAGGAGGAGGAGGAGGAGGAGGAGGAGGAGGAGGAGAGGAGAGGAGGAGGAGGAGGTGGAGGATGAGGAGGACGGAGTTCTGACCCCTCTAGCAGGTGGTGGGAAGGGAAGGAGGTGGCATCAATCACTCCCTTTCCTTGAGAACCCAAGTATTTCTCACTCAAGTTCGTCAGAGCGACCACTTCGTCCACACCCCCAGCTCTCCTGAAGCCACTACACATTGCTCCTCCCCACCCGGACGCCCTCGACGTCTCACTACCACCTCATTCCACTCTGTGTTTCTACCATTCCATCCACTTCCCCTCGGTTACAAAACAAGGGCGCTACCCTTGCATTCTGCCAGTCCTCTGGTGACCTCGCCTCTGATCGTACGAATGACGAAAACCGCCTCACGAACGAATCAACAACGCCGTCATCCTCTTTCTTGAGGAATCTAACTGCAATCCCATCCACTCCAGCCGATTCTTGCCATACATCACCGCTTGCAAGGCTTTCATCACCTCTTTCTTTTTTTTTTGGCAATACCATTTGCCATGACTTTCACTCCACACACCATCTCTTCCCAGACACACCACGGACAGTTCCCCGTCATCTTTTTATATATATTCATTCCATCTCTTCCCCACATCTTTGCATGTTACTACTACCCCATCTACACTCGTAACTGTCATCTCCTATACTCTTCACCTCCTTCCAAACCATTTTCTTGTTTTCTGTGAAGCTCATCAACACTTATTCATCATCATATTTGTTATTTGCAATATCTTTCAGCTCTCGTACTTTTCTCTGGACTTCCCGCCTTTTCTCTTGTATTCCTCCCAATCAATTGCATTCCTACCCTGCAGTTATCGTCAAATACCTACATTTTTCTCTCTCAGTTGCGAATCAAGTTCATCATTCCAACACTCAGTACACTTTAACCACATCCGTCGCACAAGTGTCACTTCCTCTCTTCTCCCATCACACCACAAACTGTCAAACTTGCCCCCCCCAACACACACCACACACACACACACACCACGGAATGCATAGCCATTATTCCACCTGCTGCTCCTCTGCGTACGTTCTCATCCAACAACCTCTCCTCCTTCACGTCTGCTGGCCATCACATATTTCAAAGGTGCCTACTGACCTCCAGCCTGGTTCACCTTATGGACGCACCTGATTTCCAGTGATGTACTCTCGATCACCATTTCTCGATCACCAAGCAATTCGACAGGTTTCTCTCCATTTTCCTTTACACCAGAGAACACCGATGTTTCCAATTGTACTGTCACTTGACACATCAGCCACGATTGTACTAAGATCGTCTTACACCAGGATTCGATACCTTAAAATTGTAAGAATCTATCATCAAACTCCTCCCGAAACACACTCCATCCATCCTCACTCCTGTCACTACCAGACTCATAAGCATCTACTCTTCACCCACCTTTCGTGACCTACTTTTATTCTAATTCACAGCCATATAACACTGTTGGAACCACTATTCCTTCAAACATACCCATTTATGCTTTCCAAGATAACGTTCTCGCCTTCCACACATTTTTCATCGCACCCAGAACTTTCGCCCCCCTTCCCCGAACCCTGTGACTCACTTCCGCTTCCATGGCTCCGCCACTGCCAAATCCACTCCCAGATATCGAAAACACTTCACTTCCTCCAGTATTTCTCCATTCAAACTTACCTCCCAATTGTAAGACGCGTAAATCACGTGTTATGTTTGAGAGGAGGATTAAGTTCGTCGGAGTGAGTTACAGCAAGCTACTTTCATGTGATGCAGAAGAAAAAAAAAATAGGGAACGTGAGCCAGGGTGTGATACACAACAGCCACTGCAGTGCTGTCGACAGTGTCCTGCCTTATCGTGTTTCATTTCCCTGTGGACTCATAGGAATATCCTGATCACGCGCAAAATTGTGATCCTTTCCAATGTATATATATATATATATATATATATATATATATATATATATATATATATATATATATATATATACATATATATGTATTGGAAAGGATCACAAATAAGCGCTGATCAAGTATATTCCTATGAGTCCACAGGAAAATGAAACTCGATAAGTTCCCAAGTGCACTTTCGTGTAATAATCACATCATCAGGGGAGACACAAGAGAGAAATACAAGTCAGTTGATATACAACGAAGAGACGTAACTAGGACGCCATATGGTAAACATGTGCTTGTCCACGAAAGGTCTTGGACAATCACATGTTTACCAAACAAATGTTCATAAACACAGAAAATGTCTGAATGGCATTTACACCAGAGAATACACAGAGTGTTGCACACTGACGCCTGACGAAGGCGTACCGAAAACTGTTGGAATGATGTGTGTTGTGGTGGGTGGGGGCGATCCTAGCTGGCCGGGTACACTGTATCATTACTTTCTACTGTGGCCAGTTGGTTCGATCTGTAGACGGACGTGTTCAGAGAGGGTCGCGCCGTCGTGCTCAAGGGTCGTACCGTCGTGCTCAAGGGTCGTATCGTCGTGCTCAAGGGTCGTGCCGTCGTGCTCAAGGGTCGTACCGTCGTGGTGCTCAAGGGTCGTACCGTCGTGCTCAAGGGCCGCACCGTCGTGCTCAAGGGGCCGTACCGTCGTACTCAAGGGTCGTACCGTCGTGTTGCTCAAGGGGTCGTCCCGTCGTGCTCAAGGGGTCGTACCGTCGTGCTCAAGGGTCGTACAGTCGTGCTCAAGGGTCGTGCCGTCGTACTCAAGGGTCGTACCGTCGTGTTGCTCAAGGGTCGTACCGTCGTGCTCAGGGGTCGTACCGTCGTGTTGCTCAAGGGGTCGTGCCGTCGTGCTCAAGGGGTCGTACCGTCGTGTTGCTCAAGGGTCGCACCGACGTGTTGCTCAAGGGTCGTACCGTCGTGCTCAAGGGTCGTACCGTCGTGCTCAAGGGTCGTGCCGTCGTGCTCAAGGGGTCGTACCGTCGTGTTGCTCAAGGGTCGTACCGTCGTGCTCAAGGGGTCGTACCGTCGTGCTCAAGGGGTCGTACCGTCGTGTTGCTCAAGGGTCGCACCGTCGTGTTGCTCAAGGGGTCGTACCGTCGTGTTGCTCAAGGAGTCGTACCGTCGTGTTGCTCAAGGGGTCGTGCCGTCGTGCTCAAGGGGTCGTACCGTCGTGCTCAAGGGTCGTGCCGTCGTGATGAAGCTCCCCCCTCCCCCCCCGACACGTCTACTACGCAACACAATAAACCAACAACACGGCTCCACAAGTGTTGTAGTACGCAACACAAAAACGAAGCCCTGCAAACCCCTTGAGCGAGACTGATGGTTACGTCCTTGTACGCCATCAGCCACGGGGCTACGTTGCTTCATATCAGAGGTCAAAATAAACCACCTTTATTGTCGTAACGACTCTAACTACAGGGCACATGCTAACTACGTCTAATGGAGCCATTTACGGGCCATAGGTGCGATTTTTGTATGACACAATAGTACAAGTATGAAAGGGCGTAACAGGCAGGCAGCCGCTCACTAAGGCCGGATTACTGTACTCTTATCCATACATAATTAAGCCTTATGACAGCATGGTAATCAGGACACTTCCTGATGTAATACTAATTACGTTAATGATGACAGAGGAGCTAATTACCCAAAACAGCTGTTCGTTCAGGTACAAATGAGAGGAATGGAAAGTGCAAGTGGGAGAACAGGTATGGTTACTTGATCTCCACTCATATATATATATATATATATATATATATATATATATATATATATATATATATA
Organism: Panulirus ornatus; assembly: GCF_036320965.1. Classification (NCBI taxonomy): domain Eukaryota; kingdom Metazoa; phylum Arthropoda; class Malacostraca; order Decapoda; family Palinuridae; genus Panulirus; species Panulirus ornatus. The sequence goes on along the minus strand of NC_092257.1, from coordinate 21,546,084 downwards.
TATATATATATATATCATCCCTGGGATAGGGAGAAAGAATACTTCCCACGTATTCCCTGTATGTCGTAAAAGGCGACTAGAAGGCAAGGAAGCAGGGGGCTGGAAATCCTCCCCTCTCGTTTCTTACTTTTCCAAAAGAAGGAACAGAGAAGGGGGCCAAGTGAGGATATTCCCTCTAAGGCCCAGTCCTCTGTTCTTAACGCTACCTCGCTAATGCGACATGGGTGCGAAGGGGGGAAGTGAGTGAGCCTTTGGAGAGGAGCCTTGCGTAGGGCAATACCATGAAAGACCATGTGCCGAGTGGCATAAGGTAAGCATCCATGATATTAGGGGAGTGGGTCAGGACTGGGAGGTAATTGAGGGAGCAGAGCTGACATGCGCGGCTGAAGGGCGTGGTATGCGGAAGCAAGGACGCAGACGTCTGAGAAAGGGTAGTGAGGGGTGGAATGAGGAACTGAAGTTGCTACTTAGAAGAAAAAAATAGTAAGTGGTGGATGAGCGTCTTAAGGGTAGTGAGGGGTGGAATGAGGAACTTAGGTTACTAATTAAAGAGAAAAAGGAAGTGTGTGGGTGATACCTGTAGGGAAGTAGTGCGAGCGTCTGGGATATGTACAAGAGAAAGCGGCTGGAGGTCAGGAAAAAGCTGAAGGGATTGAAAGAACAGGTAAGTGAGAAGTGGGGTGGAAAAGTATAAGTAAACATCAGGGAGGATAACAAACTGCTTCAGAAATAGAAAAGTTTGTGGTGAGCAAGGTATCAAGCGGGAGTATAAGTGAAGGTATCAAGCGGGAGTATAAGTGAAGGCATCAAGCGGGAGTATAAGTGAAGGTATCAAGCGGGAGTATAAGTGAAGGTATCAAGCGGGAGTATAAGGTGAAGGTATCAAGCGGGAGTATAAGTGAAGGTATCAAGCGGGAGTATAAGGTGAAGGTATCAAGCGGGAGTATAAGGTGAAGGTAAGCGGGTGGGAAGTAGTAACAGGCAAGATAAAAAAGAAGTGGAAGTAGCAACAGGCAAGATAAAAAAAAAAAAGGAGTGGAAGTCGTAACAAGCAAGATAAAAAAAGAAGTGGCGTGAGTATTTTGAAGGAGTGTTGAATGTGTTCTATGATACATTGGCAGATTTAGTAAGTATGGGACGCGAGCGAGGCGTGGAAAATGGTGTGATTGGAGAAAAGACTTGCGTGAGATGAAGTGTGGTCAAGTGGCTGGAGTGGATGGGATTGCAGGCGTGTTGTTTCTCAGGGAAATGAGGGTTTAGGGAATGCCTGGACAGCGTCAGCGTACAAAGGCAAGGGAGAGGCCAGTATATGCTCAGATGACGGAGGTATGTCTGTTGAGTATACCTAGATATGTTGGAAAGGGGAGGAGCGGTGACTGAAGGGGAGGTGGTGGGTGTGTGTGTGTGTGTGGAGACACACACAACAGAACCCTCAGAATCTGGTGGAACAATGCGGCTTCAAGAGTGGTCAGAAGGAGGGAGTGCGGGGAGGTTCAGGTGTTTCCTTTGAGAGAGAGAGAGAGAGAGAGAGAGAGAGAGAGAGAGAGAGAGAGAGAGAGAGAGAGAGAGAGAGAGAGAGAGAGAGAGAGAGAGAGAGAGAGAGAGAGAGAGAGAGAGAATTAATGGTTCACTGTTGCATCTTTCAGCGCTTGCTATAATCTTGTTTGCAACTGTGCAGGAACGTTCAAAATCAGAGCTTCTGTTTTCTCTGGTATATATATATATATATATATATATATATATATATATATATATATATATATATATATATATATATATATATATATATTATGTATGTAGCATTTATGGATCTGGAGAAGGCATATGATAGAGTTGATAGAGATGCTCTGTGGAAGGTATTAAGAATATATGGTGTGGGAGGCAAGTTGTTAGAAGCAGTGAAAAGTTTTTATCGAGGATGTAAGGCATGTGTACGTGTAGGAAGAGAGGAAAGTGATTGGTTCTCAGTGAATGTAGGTTTGCGGCAGGGGTGTGTGATGTCTCCATAGTTGTTTAATTTGTTTATGGATGGGGTTGTTAGGGAGGTAAATGCAAGAGTTTTGGAAAGAGGGGCAAGTATGAAGTCTGTTGGGGATGAGAGAGCTTGGGAAGTGAGTCAGTTGTTGTTCGCTGATGATACAGCGCTGGTGGCTGATTCATGTGAGAAACTGCAGAAGCTGATGACTGAGTTTGGTAAAGTGTGTGAAAGAAGAAAGTTAAGAGTAAATGTGAATAAGAGCAAGGTTATTAGGTACAGTAGGGTTGAGGGTCAAGTCAATTGGAAGGTGAGTTTGAATGGAGAAAAACTGGAGGAAGTGAAGTGTTTTAGATATCTGGGAGTGGATCTGGCAGCGGATGGAACCATGGAAGCGGAAGTGGATCATAGGGTGGGGGAGGGAGCGAAAATTCTGGGAGCCTTGAAGAATGTGTGGAAGTCGAGAACATTATCTCGGAAAGCAAAAATGGGTATGTTTGAAGGAACAGTGGTTCCAACAATGTTGTATGGTTGCGAGGCGTGGGCTATGGATAGAGTGGTGCGCAGGAGGATGGATGTGCTGGAAATGAGATGTTTGAGGACAATGTGTGGTGTGAGGTGGTTTGATCGAGTGAGTAACGTAAGGGTAAGAGAGATGTGTGGAAATAAAAAGAGCGTGGTTGAGAGAGCAGAAGAGGGTGTTTTGAAGTGGTTTGGGCACATGGAGAGATGAGTGAGGAAAGATTGACCAAGAGGATATATGTGTCGGAGGTGGAGGGAGCAAGGAGAAGAGGGAGACCAAATTGGAGGTGGAAAGATGGAGTGAAAAAGATTTTGTGTGATCGGGGCCTGAACATGCAGGAGGGTGAAAGGAGGGCAAGGAATAGAGTGAATTGGAGCGATGTGGTATACCGGGGTTGACGTGCTGTCAGTGGATTGAATCAAGGCATGTGAAGCGTCTGGGGTAAACCATGGAAAGCTGTGTAGGTATGTATATTTGCGTGTGTGGACGTATGTATATACATGTGTATGGGGGGGGGGGGGTTGGGCCATTTCTTTCGTCTGTTTCCGTGCGCTACCTCGCAAACGCGGGAGACAGCGACAAAGTATAAAAAAAAAATATATATATATATATATATATATATATATATATATATATATATATATATATATATATATATATAATCACTTATTTATTACACTTTGTCGCTGTCTCCCGCGTTAGCAAGGAAGTGCAAGGAAACAGACGAAAAAATGGCCCCACCCACCCACATACACATGTATATACATACACGTCCACACACGCACATATACATTCCTATACCTTTCAACGTATGCATATATATATACATACACAGACATATACATATATACACATGTATTCAATTCATACTTGCTGCCTTTATTCATTTCCGTCGCCACCCTGCCACACATGAAATGACAACCCCCTACCCCCACACGCGCGCGAGGTAGCGCTAGTAAAAGACAACAAAGGCCACATTCGTTCACACTCAGTCTCTATCTGTCATGTATAATGCACCGAAACCACAGCTCCCTTTCCACATCCAGGCCCCACACAACTTTCCATCGTTTACCCTAGACGCTTCACATGCCCTGGTTAAATCCATGGACAACACGTCGATCCCGGTATACCATATCGTTCTAATTCACTCTATTCCTTGCACGCCTTTCACCCTCCTGCATGTTCAGGCCCCGATCACTCAAAAACTTTTTCACTCCATCCTTCCATCTCCAGTGTGGTCTCCCACTTCTCGTTCCCTCGACCTCTGACACATATATCCTCTTGGTCAATCTTTCCTCACTCATTTCCTCCATGTGACCAAACCATTTCAGTACACCTTTTTCTGCTCTCTCAACCACACTCTTTTTATTACCACACATCTCTCTTACCCTATTATTACTTACTAGATCAAACCACCTCACACCACATATTGTCCTCAAACATCTCATTTCCAACATATCCACTCTCCTCCGCACAACACTATCTATAGCCCACGCCTCGCAACCATATAACATTGTTGGAACCACTATTCCTATACCTATTCGGTGCATTACACATGACAGCTAGAGACTGAGTGTGAACGAATGCAGCCTTTGTTGTCTTTTCCTAGCGCTACCTCGCGCGCGTGCGGGGTGAAGGGAGGGTGCCATCTCAGGTGTGGCGGGGTGGCGACGAGAATGGGTGAAGGCAGCAAGTATAAATATGTACATGTGTATATATGTATATTTCTCTGTATGTATATGTATGTATACGTTGAAATGTATAGGTATGTATATGTGCGCGTGTGAGCGTCGGGGGCCTCAGTGTGTGGTGTTGGGTTGTGGTAAGACTTGTGTGGTAGGGAGTGGTCCTTGTGCATGACGGTACGACCCTTGAGCACGACGGTACGACCCTTAAGCTAAGCACGACGATACGATCTTTGAGCACGACGGTACAACCCTTGAGCACGACGGAACGACCCTCGAGTACGACCCTTAAGTACGACAGTGTGACCCTTGAGCACGACGGAACGACCCTCGAGCACGACCCTTAAGTACGACAGTATGACCCTTGAGCACGACGGAACGACCCTCGAGCACGACCCTTAAGTACGACAGTATGACCCTTGAGCACGACGGAACGACCCTCGAGCACGGCCCTTTAAGTACGACAGTATGACCCTTGATCACGATGGAACGACCCTCGAGCACGACCCTTAAGTACGACAGTATGACCCTTGATCACGATGGAACGACTCTGGCATGAGACGACCTTAAGTACGACAGGTAGACCCTTAGAGCACGACGATACGATCTTCGAGCACGACGGTAGACAAACCTTGAGCACGACGGAACGACCCTCGAGCACGACCCTTAAGTACACAATGTGACCCTTGAGCACGACGGAACGACCCTCGAGCACGACCCTTAAGTACGACAATATGACCCTTGAGCACGACGGAACGACCCTCGAGCACGACCCTTAAGTACAACAGTGTGACCCTTGAGCACGACGGAACGACCCTCGAGCACGACCCTTAAGTACGACAGTATGACCCTTGAGCACGACGGAACGACCCTTGAGCACGACCCTTAAGTACGACAGTATGACCCTTGAGCACGACGGAACGACCCTGAGCACGACCCTTAAGTACGACAGTATGACCCTTGATCACGATGGAACGACCTTGAGCACGACCCTTAAGTACGACAGTATGACCCTTGATCACGATGGAACGACCCTTGAGCACGACCCTTAAGTACGACAGTATGACCCTTGATCACGATGTAACGACCCTTGAGCACGACCCTTAAGTACGACAGTATGACCCTTGAGCACGACGGAACGACCCTTGAGCACGACCCTTAAGTACGACAGTATGACCCTTGAGCACGACGGAACGACCCTTGAGCACGACCCTTAAGTACGACAGTATGACCCTTGATCACGATGGAACGACCCTTGAGCACGACCCTTAAGTACGACAGTATGACCCTTGATCACGATGGAACGACCCTTGAGCACGACCCTTAAGTACGACAGTATGACCCTTGATCACGATGGAACGACCCTCGAGCACGACCCTTAAGTACGACAGTATGACCCTTGATCACGATGGAACGACCCTTGAGCACGACCCTTAAGTACGACAGTATGACCCTTGATCACGACGGAACGACCCTTGAGCACGACCCTTAAGTACGACAGTATGACCCTTGAGCACGACGGAACGACCCTTGAGCACGACCCTTAAGTACGACAGTATGACCCTTGATCACGATGGAACGACCCTTGAGCACGACCCTTAAGTACGACAGTATGACCCTTGATCACGATGGAACGACCCTTGAGCACGACCCTTAAGTACGACAGTATGACCCTTGATCACGATGGAACGACCCTTGAGCACGACCCTTAAGTACGACAGTATGGCCCTTGAGCACGATGATACGATGCTTTATAATGATGGCATGGCCTTTGAAGTGGCCTTTAAGAGTGACGCGTGTTTAATAAGTCGTACCGCCGGGCTCAAAGGTCGTACCGTCGTGCTCAAGGGTCGTCCCGTTGTGCTCGAGGGTCCTACCTTCGTGCTCAAGGGTCGCACCGCCATGCCCAAGGGTCGTACAGCCGTGCTCAAGAGTCGTACCGTCGTGCTCAAGGGCCGTACAGCCGTGCTCAAGGGTCGTACCGTCGTGTTCAAGGGTCGTACCGTCGTGCTCAAGGGCCGTACAGCCGTGCTCAAGGGTCGTACCGTCGTGTTCAAGGGTCGTACCGTCGTACTCGAGGGTCGTACCGTCGTGTTCGAGGGTCGTACCATCGTGTTCAAGGGTCGTACCGTCGTGCTCGAGGGTCGTACCGTCGTGTTCAAGGGTCGTACAGCCGTGCTCGAGGGTCGTACTGTCGTGTTCGAGGGTTCAACACCAGAACCTCCTCCCCACCTCACACGTAACCGTGTAAGTCACAATCAGAGCATGTAAAAATAACTTTAATAACAAACGTTTGTGGGGTTCAATGGCAAAACGTTTCTGGGGGTTCTATGAGAAAACGTTTGTGGGTGTTTATGAGAAAACGTTTGTGGGGTTCTATTAGGAAATGTTTGTGGGGTTTCCACGAGAAAACGTTTGTGGGGTTTCCACGAGAAAACGTTTGTGGGTTTCCACGAGAAAACGTTTGTGGGCTTCCACGAGAAAATGTTTGTGGAGGTTCTATGAGAAAACGTTTGTGGGTGTTTATGAGAAAACGTTTTAGGGGTTCTATGAGGAAATGTTTGTTGGGGTTCTATGAGAAAACGGTTGTGGGTGTTTATGAAAAAACGTTTATGGGGTTCTATGAGGAAACGCTTGTGGAGGTTCTATGAGAAAACGTTTGTGGGGTTTCCACGAGAAACCGTTTGTGAGATTTCCACGATAAAACGTTTGTGAGGGTTCAATGGCAAAACGTTTATGGGGGTTCCGCGAGAAAACGTTTGTGGGGGCTCCTCGAGAGAACGTTTGTGGGGGCTCCGTGCAAAAATGTCTGTGGGGTTTCCATGAGGAAACGTTCGTGGGGTTGCAGGAGAAAGCGTGAAGGCCCAGAAGTTTGGTGACGTGAAGAGAAAAACCCCACAAACATTATCTAATGTAACCCCCACACAAACGTTTTCTCAAGGAACCCCCACACATAAACGTTTTGCCATCGAACCCCCACAAACGTTTTCTCACAGAATCAGACACAATTGAATGGGAAAAAGGAAATTACATTTTAAGGTAACATGATCACAGGAACATAAGGATAATTGAAGTAATAATTGATACATGACCCAATTAGCAATCATTACTTGGATCAAGAAAATAACGGAGGTAATAAGTTCAAGAATAATATGAAGAAAAAAAAAATAATATAATTAATGATTATGAAGCGTGAGCAATTACTTGGAATATGTGAGAAATGTAATTTAAATGCAAGTTACATACAATAAGGTAATTGCTAACACAAGTCTCTTTCCTACTTCTCTCTTCTTTCTTTCTCTCTTTTTTTTCGATTTTTCTTTCAACTCTCTCTCTCTCTCTCTCTCTCTCTCTCTCTCTCTCTCTCTCTCTCTCTCTCTCTCTCTCTCTCTCTCTCTCTCTTTTCATACATACTGGCCATTTCCCGCGTTAAGAACAGAGGACTGAGCCTTAAAGAGAATATCCTCACTTGGTCCCTTTCTCTGCTTATATATATATATATATATATATATATATATATATATATATATATATATATATATATATATATATATATATATATATATATATATATATATATATATATATATTCCTATGAGTCCACGAGGAAAATGAAACACGAAAAGTTCCCAAGTGCACTTTCGTGTAATAATCACATCATCAGGGGAGACACAAGAGAGGAATATAACAGTCAGTTGATATACATCGAAGAGACGAAGCTAGGACGCCATTTGGTAAACATATGTGTGTGTGTGTGTGTGTGTGTGTGTGTGTGTGTGTGTGTGTATACTGTGTACACTTAACAAACCTATACCTCTGTAAGTCACATTTTACACTTTTATTCTTTTTTGTGTCATTTCTTAAGCACTTCGCCTCGAACTACAGAAATATCGTATAGCCTGTGAAACTACTCAACAATAATGAAGTCCATTTTCTTGAGAAACAGAGCTGCAATCCCATCCAATCCAGCCACCTTGCCACACTTCGCCGACTGCAAGGCTTTCACTACCTCCTCTCGTTTTCACCCTCTCATTCGCCGTGGCTCTCGCACTCCACATGGCCGCCTCGTCCCAAACACACCACAGCCGCTACCCTCTCACCGCACACATTCAACAGTCCTTCACAGTACTCACTCCATCCCTTTTTTTTTTTTTTTCCATTCCTTATTTTCGCGTTACCACTTCCATATCTGCCTTCTTCACCGTCTCTCTCATTTGTCCTTTCCATGAGAAAACTGCCAATGCCGGATATTTTTTTTTATCTATTTATTTATTTTTTATTTTTTTTTTTGGGGGGGGGCTATGTTGACATCGTGGGCTATTAATGTTCTTATACAGGAAGGGAGGGAAGACCTCATTAAGCGACGTCACAGTGTGATTGGGTAATGCTGCTGTGTGACTGAGTAATGCTGCTGTGTGATTGGGTAATGCTGCTGTGTGACTGAGTAATGCTGCTGTGTGATTGAGTAATGCTGCTGTGTGACTGAGTAATGCTGCTGTGTGATTGGGTAATGCTGCTGTGTGAATGAGTAATGCTGCTGTGTGATTGGGTAATGCTGATGTGTGATTGGGTAATGCTGCTGTGTGATTGGGTAACGCTGCTGTGCGATTGGGTAATGCTGATGTGTGATTGGGTAATGCTGCTGTGTGATTGGGTAACGCTGCTGTGTGATTGGGTAATGCTGCTGTGTGACTGAGTAATGCTGCTGTGTGATTGGGTAATGCTGCTGTGTGATTGGGTAATGCTGCTGTGTGAATGAGTAATGCTGCTGTGTGATTGGGTAATGCTGCTGTGTGACTGAGTAATGCTGCTGTGTGATTGGGTAATGCTGCTGTGTGAATGAGTAATGCTGCTGTGTGATTGGGTAATGCTGATGTGTGATTGGGTAATGCTGCTGTGTGATTGAGTAATGCTGCTGTGTGATTGGGTAATGCTGATGTGTGATTGGGTAATGCTGCTGTGTGATTGGGTAACGCTGCTGTGCGATTGGGTAATGCTGATGTGTGATTGGGTAATGCTGCTGTGTGATTGGGTAATGCTGCTGTGTGATTGGGTAATGCTGCTGTGTGATTGGGTAATGCTGCTGTGTGATTGGGTAACGCTGCTGTGTGATTGGGTAATGCTGCTGTGTGATTGGGTAATGCTGCTGTGTGACTGAGTAATGCTGCTGTGTGATTGGGTATGCTGCTGTGTGACTGGGTAATGCTGCTGTGTGACTGAGTAATGCTGCTGTGTGATTGGGTAATGCTGCTGTGTGACTGAGTAATGCTGCTGTGTGATTGGGTAATGCTGCTGTGTGATTGGGTAATGCTGCTGTGTGATTGGGTAATGCTGCTGTGTGAATGAGTAATGCTGCTGTGTGGCTGAGTAATGCTGCTGTGTGATTGGGTAATGCTGCTGTGTGATTGGGTAATGCTGCTGTGTGACTGGGTAATGCTGCTGTGTGATTGGGTAATGCTGCTGTGTGATTGGGTAATGCTGCTGTGTGAATGAGGTAATGCTGCTGTGTGATTGGGTAATGCTGCTGTGTGATTGGGTAATGCTGCTGTGTGATTGGGTAACGCTGCTGTGTGACTGGGTAATGCTGCTGTGTGATTGGGTAATGCTGCTGTGTGATTGGGTAATGCTGCTGTGTGACTGAGTAATGCTGCTGTGTGATTGGGTAATGCTGCTGTGTGATTGGGTAATGCTGCTGTGTGACTGAGTAATGCTGCTGTGTGATTGGGTAATGCTGCTGTGTGACTGAGTAATGCTGCTGTGTGATTGGGTAATGCTGCTGTGTGATTGGGTAATGCTGCTGTGTGATTGGGTAATGCTGCTGTGTGACTGAGTAATGCTGCTGTGTGATTGGGTAATGCTGCTGTGTGATTGGGTAATGCTGCTGTGTGATTGGGTAATGCTGCTGTGTGAATGAGTAATGCTGCTGTGTGGCTGAGTAATGCTGCTGTGTGATTGGGTAATGCTGCTGTGTGATTGGGTAATGCTGCTGTGTGACTGGGTAATGCTGCTGTGTGATTGGGTAATGCTGCTGTGTGGTTGGGTAATGCTGCTGTGTGATTGGGTAACGCTGCTGTGTGACTGGGTAATGCTGCTGTGTGATTGGGTAATGCTGCTGTGTGATTGGGTAATGCTGCTGTGTGACTGGGTAATGCTGCTGTGTGATTGGGTAATGCTGCTGTGTGATTGGGTAATGTTCTGTGTGGTCGTACCGACTACCTTAACCCCCTTAACCACAAGAGTATGACCCTTGAGTACGACGGTACGACCCTGTGACTTGACCTTCAAGCCTCAGGTCAAAGGTCGGGCCTTTCAGACTCAGAGGTCGTGCCGTCGTGTTAAAGGGTCGTACCGTCGTGGCCTGAGAGTCGTACTGCTGCGATCGCAGGTCGTATCGTCGTGCTCAAGGGTCGTACCGTCGTGGCCTGAAAGTCGTACTGCTGCGATCGCAGGTCGTATCGTCGTGCTCAAGGGTCGTACCGTCGTGGCCTGAAAGTCGTACTTCTGCGGTCGCAGGTCGTATCGTCGTGCTCAAGGGTCGTACCATCGTGGCCTGAAAGTCGTACTGCTGCGGTTACAGGTCGAACCGCCGTGCTACAAGAGTCGTACGTGTACTTCATCGTCTTCACCCGCTGGATGTGTCGTCTCTCTCTCTCTCTCTCTCTCTCTCTCTCTCTCTCTCTCTCTCTCTCTCTCTCTCTGTCTTTGTCTCTCTCTGTCTGTCTGTCTGTCTGTCTGTCTGTCTGTCTCTCTCTCTCTCTCTCTCTCTCTCTCTCTCTCTCTCTCTCTCTCTCTCTCTCTGTCTCTCTCTCTCTCTCTCTCTCTCTCTCTCTCTCTCTCTCTCTCTCTCTCTCTCTCTCTCTCTCTGTCTTTGTCTCTCTCTGTCTGTCTCTCTCTCTCTCTCTCTCTCTCTCTCTCTCTCTCTCTCTCTCTCTCTCTCTGTCTCTCTCTCTCTCTCTCTCTCTCTCTCTCTCTCTCTCTCTCTCTCTCTCTCTCTCTCTCTCTCTCTCTCGGCAACGTCATTTTTCCCGTATTGTCGCCAAAGGTAATTTGACGTATGCCCCGATGCCCCCCCCCCCCCCACATCACTGGACGGGAGCCTGGCAGAACGTTCTAGAATGTCCGCGTCTCTCTCGGCGCTCACTGTACCAAGCGCTCGGGGAAATTTCATCAAATTATTTCCCCAGCGATAAATAACTGTGGGTTGGGTTGGGTTGGGGGGGGGGGGGTTGGTGATGGGGGTGTGGGGGAGGTGGGTGGGGGGGGGTTCGACTGACGTGGACGGGAAGGAGGAGGAGGAGAGAGGAGGGGAGTGGTGGGGAGGGGGGGGGGGTGTTTGAGAGAGAGAGAGAGAGAGAGAGAGAGAGAGAGAGAGAGAGAGAGAGAGAGAGAGAGAGAGAGAGAGGAGCATGTTGTAATTATCGTAACGTCTTTTGAAGATGGCGTCCTCTCTCTCTCTCTCTCTCTCTCTCTCTCTCTCTCTCTCTCTCACATATACACAAGGAAATTCCTCATGGTAAAAGGTAACTTTTATTCCTCACTGTTATTATACGGTGGAGCAGCTGAGCTGGGGGCGGACTTGGTCAAGCCCAGTGGCGGGAAACAGAGGACAAACAGTGGATTCAAGAGGAACGGGTACCAGTACACACTTCACAGGGAACAGGTACCAGTGATCACTTCACATGGAACGGGTACCAGTACACACTTCACAGGGAACAGGTACCAGTAAACACTTCACAGGGAACGGGTACCAGTACACACTTCACAGGGAACAGGTACCAGTGATCACTTCACATGGAACGGGTACCAGTAAACACTTCACAGGGAACGGGTACCAGTACACACTTCACAGGGAACAGGTACCAGTGATCACTTCACATGGAACGGGTACCAGTACACACTTCACAGGGAACAGGTACCAGTAAACACTTCACAGGGAACGGGTACCAGTACACACTTCACAGGGAACAGGTACCAGTGATCACTTCACATGGAACGGGTACCAGTAAACACTTCACAGGGAACGGGTACCAGTACACACTTCACAGGGAACGGGTACCAGTAAACACTTCACAGGGAACGGGTACCAGTACACACTTCACAGGGAACAGGTACCAGTGATCACTTCACATGGAACGGGTACCAGTAAACACTTCACAGGGAACGGGTACCAGTACACACTTCACAGGGAACGGGTACCAGTAAACACTTCACAGGGAACGGGTACCAGTAAACACTTCACAGGGAACGGGTACCAGTAAACACTTCACAGGGAACGGGTACCAGTGATCACTTCACAGGGAACGGGTACCAGTAAACACTTCACAGGGAACGGGTACCAGTAAACACTTCACAGGGAACGGGTACCAGTAAACACTTCACAGGGAACGGGTACCAGTAAACACTTCACATGGAACGGGTACCAGTAAACACTTCACAGGGAACGGATACCAGTGAACACTTCACAGGGAATGGGTACCAGTGAACAGTTCACAGGGAACGGGTACCAATGAACAGTTCACAGGGAACGGGTTCCAATGAATGATTCAAGAGGAACAGGTACCAGCTTTTAGTTAAAAGATAAATGAATAAAATCAGTAGAAATGGGCTCAAGAAATGGGGAAATGGGAAAGACAGCGTCAAATTAAATTGGGTCGAAAACTGTGTGCGAGGAAAATAGGATGAAATTAATTGGTTCCAAATTCCCGCTCTCAGAAAGGCAATTCAAAAGGTAATTTTGTTAGGGTTCAGAAAAGAGCGTTCAAAAGGCAACTGTACAGATGGGGTTAAAGGGTTATCATTATTATCATTATCATTATTATTATTTCAGAAGTGGTAGAGGATGTGTGGATCAGGTGTTTGCTTTGAAGAATGTATGTGAGAAATACTTAGAAAAGCAAATGGATTTGTATGTAGCATTTATGGATCTGGACAAGGCATATGATAGAGTTGATAGAGATGCTCTGTGGAAGGTATTAAGAATATATGGTGTGAGAGGCAAGTTGTTAGAAGCAGTGAAAAGTTTTTATCAAGGATGTAAGGCATGTGTACGTGTAGGAAGAGAGGAAAGTGATTGGTTCTCAATGAATGTAGGTTTGCGGCAGCGGGTGTGATGTCTCCATGGTTGTTTAATTTGTTTATGGATGGGGTTGTTAGGGAGGTGAATGCAAGAGTTTTGGAAAGAGGGGCAAGTATGCTGTCTGTTGTGGATGAGAGAGCTTGGGAAGTGAGTCAGTTGTTGTTTACTGATGATACATCGCTGGTGGCTGATTCATGTGAGAAACTGCAGAAGCTGGTGACTGACTTTGGTAAAGTGTGTGAAAGAAGAAAGCTGAGAGTAAATGTGAATAAGAGCAAGGTTATTCGGTACAGTAGGGTTGAGGGACAAGCCAATTGGGAGGTAAGTTTGAATGGAGAGAGACTGGAGTAAGTGAAGTGTTTTAGATATCTGGGAGTGGATTTGGCAGCGGATGGAACAATGAAAGCGGAAGTGAATCATAGGGTGGGGGAGGGGGCAAAAGTTTTGGGAGCGTTGAAAAATATGAGAGTCGAGATCATTATCTCAGAAAGCAAAAATGGGTATGTTTGAAGGAATAGTGGTACCAACAATGTTATATGGTTACGAGGGGTGAGCTATAATTATCATTATTATCAATTATCATTATCATTACTGCTATTATAATCATCACTATTATCATCATTATCAATATAATCATCATTAACTCTTCCTACGTGTCGTAGAAGGCGACGAAAGAGGACGGGAGCGGGAAGCCAGAAACCCTCCCCTCCTTGTATTTTAACTTTCTAAAAGGGGAAACAGAAGAGGGAGTCACGCGGGGAGTCCTCGAAGGCTCAGACTGGGGTGTCTAAATGTGTGTGTATGTAACCAAGATGAGAGAAAAGGAGAGATAGGTAGTATGTTTGAGGAAAGGAACCTGGATGTTTTGGCTCTGAGTGAAACGGAGCTCAAGGGTAAAGGGGAAGAGCGGTTTGGGAATGTTTTGGGAGTAAAGTCAGGGATTAGTGAGAGGACAAGAGCAAGGGAAGGAGTAGCACTACTCCTGAAACAGGAGTGGTGGGAGTATGTGATAGAGTGTAAGAAAGTAAACTCTAGATTGATATGAGTAAAACTGAAAGTTGATGGAGAGAGATGGGTGATTATTGGTGCATATGCACATGGGCATGAGAAGAAAGATCATGAGAGGCAAGTGTTTTGGGAGCAGCTGAATGAGTGTGTTAGTGGCTTTGATGCACGAGACCGGGTTATAGTGATGGGTGATTTGAATGCAAAGGTGAGTAATGTGGCAGTTGAGGGAATAATTGGTATACATGGAGTGTTCAGTGTTGTAAATGGAAATGGTGAAGAGCTTGGAGATTTATGTGCTGAAAAAGGACTGGTGATTGGGAATGCCTGGTTAAAAAAAACGAGACATATATAAGTATACGTATGTAAGTAGGAGAGATGGCCAGAGAGCGTTATTAGATTACATGTTAATTGATAGGCGCGCAAAAGAGAGACTTTTGGATGTTAATGTGCTGAGAGGTGCAACTGGAGGGATGTTTGATCATTATTTTGCGGAGGCGAAGGTGAAGAATTATAGAGGTTTTTAGAAAAGAAGAGAGAATGCTGGGGTGAAGAGAGTGGTGAGAGTAAGTGAGCTTGGGAAGGAGACTTATGTGAGGAAGTACCAGGAGAGACTGAGTACAGAATGGAAAAAGGTGAGAACAAAGGAGGTAAGGGGAGTGGGGGAGGAATGGGATGCATTTAGGGAAGTAGTGATGGCTTGCGCAAAACATGCTTGTGGCATGAGAAGCGTGGGAGGTGGACAGATTAGAAAGGGTAGTGAGTGGTGGGATGAAGAAGTAAGATTATTAGTGAAAGAGAAGAGAGAGGCATTTGGACGATTTTTGCAGGGAAATAATGCAAATGAGTGGGAGATGTATAAAAGAAAGAGGCAGGAGGTCAAGAGAAAGGTGCAAGAGGTGAAAAAGAGGGCAAATGGGAGTTGGGGTGAGAGAGTATCATTAAATTCTAGGGAGAATAAAAAGATGTTTTGGAAGGAGGTAAATAAAGTGCGTAAGCCAAGGGAACAAATGGGAACTTCAGTGAAGGGGGCTAATGGGGAGCTGATAACAAGTAGTGGTGATATGAGAAGGAGGTGGAGTGAGTATTTTGAAGTTTTGTTGAATGTGTTTGATGATAGAGTGGCAGATATAGGGTGTTTTGGTCGAGGTGGTGTGCAAAGTGTGAGAGTTAGGGAAAATGATTTGGTAAACAGAGAAGAGGTAGTAAAAGCTTTGCAGAAGATGAAAGCCGGCAAGGCAGCGGGTTTGGATGTTATTGCAGTGGAATCTATAAAAAAAAAGGGGGTGACTGTGTTGTTGACTGGTTGGTAAGGTTATTTAATGTATGTATGATTCATGGTGATGGCGGAATGCTTGCATAGTGCAATTGTACAAAGGTAAAGGGGACAAAAGCGAGTGCTCAAATTACAAAGGTATAAGTTTGTTGAGTATTCCTGGTAAATTATATGGGAGGGTATTGATTGAGAGGGTGAAGGCATGTACAGAGTATCAGATTGGGGAAGAGCAGTGTGGTTTCAAAAGTGGTAGAGGATGTGTGGATCAGGTGTTTGCTTTGAGGAATGTACGTGTAGGAAGAGAGGAGAGTGATTGGTTCTCAGTGAATGTAGGTTTGCGGCAGGGGTGTGTGATTTCTCCATGGTTGTTTAATTTGTTTATGGATGGGGTTGTTAGGGAGGTGAATGCAAGAGTTTTGGAGAGAGGGGCAAGTATGTAGTCTGTTGTGGATGAGAGAGCTTGGGAAGTGAGTCAGTTGTTGTTCGCTGATGATCCAGCGCTGGTGGCTGATTCTGGTGAGAAACTGCAGAAGCTGGTGACTGAGTGTGGTAAAGTGTGTGAAAGAAGAAAGTTGAGAGTAAATGTGAATAAGAGCAAGGTTATTAGGTACAGTAGGGTTGAGGGTCAAGCCAATTGGGAGGTAAGTTTGAACGGAGAAAAACCTGAGGAAGTAAAGTGTTTTAGATATCTGGGAGTGGATTTGGCGGCGGATGGAACCATGGAAGCGGAAGTGAATCATAGGGTGGGGGAGGAGGCGAAAGTTCTGGGAGCCTTGAAGAATGTGTGGAAGTCGAGAACATTATCTCGAAAGCAAAAATGGGTATGTTTGAAGGTATAGTGGTTCCAACAATGTTGTATGGTTGCGAGGCGTGGGCTATCGATAGAGTTGTGCGCAGGAGGGTGGATGTGCTGTAAATGAGATGTTTGAGGACAATATGTGGTGTGAGGTGGTTTGATCGAGTAAGTAATAATAGGGTAAGAGAGATGTGTGGTAATAAAAAGAGTGTGGTTGAGAGAGCAGAAGAGGGTGTTTTGAAATGGTTTGGTCACATGGAGAGAATGAGTGAGGAAAGATTGACCAAGAGGATATATGTGTCAGAGGTGGAGCGAAGGAGGAGAAGTGGGAGACCAATTGGAGGTGGAAAGATGGAGTGAAAAAGATTTTGAGTGATCGGGGCCTGAACATGCACGAGGGTGAAAGGCGTGCAAGGAATAGAGTGAATTGGAACGATGTGGTATGCCGGGGTCGACGTGCTGTCAATGGATTGAACCAGGGCATGTGAAGCGTCTGGGGTAAACCATGGAAAGTTCTGTGGGGCCCGGATGTGGAAAGGGAGCTGTGGTTTCGGTGCATTATTTCATGACAGCTAGAGACTGAGTGTGAACGAATGGGGCCTTTGTTGTCTTTTCCTAGCGCTACCTCACACACATGAGGGAGAGGGGGTTGTTATTTCATGTGTGGCGAGGTGGCGATGGGAATGAATAAAGGCAGACAGTATGAATTATGTACATGTGTATATATGTATATGTCTGTGTGTGTATATATATATATGTATACGTTGAGATGTATAGGTATGTATATTTGCGTGTGTGGACGTGTATGTATATACACGTGTATGTGGGTGGGTTGGGCCATTCTTTCGTCTGTTTCCTTGCGCTACCTCGCTAACGCGGGTGACAGCGACAAAGTAAAATAAATAAATAAAATAAATTATTATCATTATCATTATCATTATTAGTAGTATTATCATTATCATTATCAAGTGCTGCCAGATTCACACAATAACAAAACTCCCTCACTAATTTCACCTAACAATTCACCTGCTTCACTCTAAGCTACGCCTCACCTGCCCGGTTCATTAGGCCCGTCAAGGCCAGACATAACAACATTGGAAAAACACCAAACAAACAAACAATAGAGCACTGGCGACACTCACCAGGATGAACAGATGTTCACTGAACATCTGCACAACAGAAGAACACCGTCCCAAGTTGGTGTTCTCGACATCCAGTTATCTATGCAGCGGCACCAGTCTCTGTTCGTCCAAAGTGTTGCACAGATAACCACTATCCTCCTCTATATAAACCTTGCCCCCTTGCTTCACACTTGACCTATCCTGACAGATGTACCTGACCTGACCAAACTCAAGGATGACCAAAAAGAACATAGACCACAGGGCGATGCTACGACGCACAGGGCGTAATACACCCAAATGAGACTCCTCCACCCCGAGACATGTTCGGGTTACTCTTTCTCTTCTCCGATCGGGTCGCCATTCAGTTTCTCCAACCTCCACGCTACACACTGAGTCAGAGTGACCTTATGGTCAACCCACAGAGACAGACACCCAACCTCGTCGCACATTTCGACCTGTGACCAACGCTCCACCCCCACCCCTCCGCGACCAGTGGATGTGGTCGGCTTCCTGAGCGCTGCGGGACCATAACAGAGAAGGCTCCCAGAGTAGGAAGGTAAATAAAATCCTCCCTTCCCTTTTTTTTTTTTTCCAAAAGAAGGAACAGAGAAGGGGGCCAAGAGAGGATATTCCCTCCAAGGCTCAGTCCTCTGTTCTGAACGCTGCCTCGCTAACGTGGGAAAATGGCGAATTTTTATAAAAAGATATATATATATATATATATATATATATATATATATATATATATATATATATATCAATCAAATTCCATCTAATCCTGGGGGATATGAAACACGATAAGTTCCCAAGTGCACTTTCGTGTAATGACCACATCATCAGGGGAAATACAACAGACTTATATTTTCTTCTTGTATGTCCCCAGATGATATGATCACTGCACGAAAGTGCACTTGGGAACTTATCGTGTATCATTTCCCAATGGATTAGAACATATATGGCGACGGGAATGGATGAAGGCAACAAGCATGGATATGTACGTGCGTATATATGCATATGTCCATGTATGTATATGTATCTATATGTATATTAGGTTTACATGGGTGGGTTGGGCCATTCCTCGTCTGTTTCCTTGCGCTACTTCGCTAACGTGGGAAACGGCGGTTAAGCAGGAAAAAAAAAAAACATATATATATATCCTTAACTACTGACTCGAATTGTGCTCAGTCATTCCCGAATCTTGTTAACGATGTTGTTAAGGTGGATGATGAAGGAGCAAGTCTTTTAGCTGCTAATTACTTGTGTAATTGGACCGACGCAGTAATTACAAGATGTAATATAATTCTTGATAATTCCTCGACCGCCCGTCTGTAGGCGCCTTCGCCGAAGATAAGAGGCTGATGCTTAATGTAATTTATGCCCTTGATTACCTTAGTTAATGTAATTAAGCCCGTCATTATGTTACTAAATATAATTAAACTCTTGTTCAATTATGAAGCGGAACGTCTCGTGGCCATAGAATTACAATAAGGTAATTCTGTCCCCTATTTTAGAACATATAAGAAATTATCTTAGTCCACCTTATTCTATCGTTATAATCTCATCATAGTTGCTATAGACTTGTGGTCTTAATTACATTGATTTGTGTAATTGCTCCCATTAACAACAAATGTAATTACATTGATTTGTGTAATTGCTCCCATTAACAACAAATGTAATTATGAAACTTTCCTATCCATCTCTTTTTATTCATCTGCACACACGTCTTCGTTTGGTCATATCTTACTAAATATAAATGAACGTTTTAAGTAATCTATTCCTTTATTTAGATCATTTTTTTTTCTAATTCTAAAATTGAGGTTCTAAGTTCTGAAAAAAAAAAATTACTTTGAACTCTATTTTTTTAGCCATTTTTTTTTTTTTTTTTAAATTCTGATCTTTCTATGAAATACTTTCATGATTTCTACTAATCGATATATTCTATAAAAATATTAGATTTAAATGTTCCTAGTTAAATATTAGTTAAATATGTAAAGATTTTTAAAATCATTTTTTTCGGTTTTTGTAGTTTTTTGCCAAAATTTTCAGAACCTATCGTTTCTACGAAACAGTTTACAATGATATCCAGTTAAGATGAAAGATCATCAAACGCCTGTATTATGCAACATTCCACTTCTGTAACAAAAGGCTTATTTCTAAGCCATTTAAAAAGAAACAGCAAAAAAGGCTTCTTTAGGCCATTTGAATAGATATCTTAATTAACGAAGCTTTAAGCATTATTTCTTTCCTTTTCGTCTTGTACTTTTTAACAATATAGTAGTTGTAATATATATATATATATATATATATATATATATATATATATATATATATATATATATATATATATATATATATATATATATATATATATATTTTAAGTACTCATTACCTATCATCTCTACGCAATAGACTGGAGATTAATTTGCAATATATAAGTAATTAAAAAACTTCAGTATATTATGTCTTCAAGAAAATTAATTCGCCTGTAAAACACCCTTAGACTTTTAATATGGCAAACTCCTAAGTTTTTATAAGATTTTTTAAAACTGTATTTTTTTCGAAAAAAATACAAAATATGTTAGTTATCATACTGATAACTGATTAATCATTGTCGTTCGTCTAATTAAGTGGTTTTTACTGTAATAATTATATCTATATAGAGGTTCATTACCTGTGGATCCTGAGCTTATTCAACATCGAACACATTTAACATTATGATGATAACAAGTGACGTTATTTCTCCAAATTTGATACAAATGCTTATCTGATTTTTCGGTCACATTTATCATAATGAAAAGCTGTTCTTGTTGTTGTTGCTGTTGTTGTTTGTCGAGTAATTAGTTACCTTAATAACCAGTGTAACAAAACACTCGTTCTGCTTCTAAATTACTGGCAATCTATAGCAATCGTTTAGAGGCTGTGAGGCATCGGGGCTATACGCCAGACGTCTATATTTCTATAAGATTACATTGTGGTAGTTCCGAATTACGTTGTGGTGGACACAAAGAGACGTTTGGATGTTAATGTGCTGAGAGGTGCACGTGGAGGGATGCCTGATCATCATCTTGTGGAGGCGAAGGTGAACATTTGTAGGGGTTTTCAGAAAAGAAGAGAGAATGTTGGGGTGAAGAGAGTGGTGAGAGTAAGTGAGCTTGGGAAAGAGACTTGTGTGAGGAAGTACCAGGAGAGACTGAGTACAGAATGGAAAAAGGTGAGTAAAGGAGGTAAGGGGAGTGGGGGAGGAATGGGACGTATTTAGGGAAGCAGTGATGGCTTGTGCAAAAGATGCTTGTGGCATGAGAAGCGTGGGAGGTGGGTTGATTAGAAAGGGTAGTGAGTGGTGGGATGAAGAAGTAAGATTATTAGTGAAAGAGAAGAGAGAGGCATTTGGACGATTTTTGCAGGGAAAAAATGCAAATGAGTGGGAGATGTATACAAGAAAGAGGCAGGAGGTCAAGAGAAAGGTGCAAGAGGTGAAAAAGAGGGCAAATGAGAGTTGGGGTGAGAGAGTATCATTAAATTTTAGGAAGAATAAAAAGATGTTTTGGAAGGAGGTAAATAAAGGGCGTAAGACAAGGGAACAAATGGGAACTTCGGTGAAGGGGGCTAATAGGGAGGTGATAACAAGTAGTGGTGACGTGAGAAGGATATGGAGTGAGTATTTTGAAGGTTTGTTGAATGTGTTTGATGATAGAGTGGCAGATATAGGATGTTTTGGTCGAGGCGGTGTGCAAAGTGAGAGGGTTAGGGAAAATGATCTGGTAAACAGAGAAGAGGTAGTAAAAGCATTGCGGGACATGAAAGCTGGCAAGGCAGCGGGTTTGGATGGTATTGCAAAGGAATTTATTAAAAAAGGGGGTGACTGGTTGGTAAGGTTATTTAATGTATGTATGATTCATGGTGAGGTGCCTGAGGATTGGCGGAATGCTTGCATAGTGCCAATGTACAAAGGCAAAGGGGATAAGAGTGAGTGCTCAAATTACAGAGGTTTAAGTTTGTTGAGTATTCTTGGTAAATTATATGGGAGGGTATTGATTGAGAGGGTGAAGGGATATACAGAGGATCAGATTGGGGAAGAGCAGTGTGGTTTCAGAAGTGGTAGAGGATGTGTGGATCAGGTGTTTGCTTTGAAGAATGTATGTGAGAAATACTTAGAAAAGCAAATGGATTTGTATGTAGCATTTATGAATTTATAGAAGGCATATGATAGAGTTGATAGAGATGCTCTGTGGACGGTATTAAGAATATATGGCGTGGGAGGCAAATTGTTAGAAGCAGTGAAAAGTTTTTATCGAGGATGTAAGGCATGTGTACGCGTAGGAAGAGAGGAAAGTGATTGGTTCTCAGTGAATGTAGGTTTGCGGCAGGGGTGTGTGATGTCTCCATGGTTGTTTAATTTGTTTATGGATGGGGTTGTTAGAGAGGTGAATGCAAGAGTTTTTGGAAAGAGGGGCAAGTATGCAGTCTGTTGTGGATGAGACAACCTGGGAAGTGAGTCAGTTGTTGTTCGCTGATGATACAGCGGTGGTGGCTGATTCATGTGAGAAACTGCAGAAGCTGGAGACAGAGTTTGGTAAAGTGTGTTAAAGAAGAAAGTTGAGAGTAAATGTGAATAAGAACAAGGTTATTAGGTACAGTAGGGGTGAGGGTCAAGTCAACTGGGAGGTAAGTTTAAATGGAGAAAAAATGGAAGTGAAGTGTTTTAGATATCTGGGAGTGGATTTGGCAGCGGATGGAACCATGGAAGCGGAAGTGAATCATAGGGTGGGGGAGGGGGCGAAAGTTCTGGGAGCCTTGAAGAATGTGTGGAAGTCGAGAACATTATCTCGGAAAGCAAAAATGAGTATGTTTAAAGGAATAGTGGTTCCAACAATGTTGTATGGTTGCGAGGCGTGGGCTATGGATAGAGTTGTGCACAGGAGGGTGGATGTGCTGGAAATGAGATGTTTGAGGACAATATGTGGTGTGAGGTGGTTTGGTCGAGTAAGCAATGATAGGGTAAGAGAGATGTGTGGTAATAAAAAGAGTGTGGCTGAGAGAGCAGAAGAGGGCGTTTTGAAATGGTTTGGTTACATGGAGAGAATGAGTGAGGAAAGATTGACCAAGAGGATATATGTGTCAGAGGTGGAGGGAACGAGGAGAAGTGGGAGACCAAATTGGAGGTGGAAAGATGGAGTGAAAAAGATTTTGAGTGATCGTTGCTTGAACATGCAGGGGGTGAAAGGCGTGCAAGGAATAGTGAATTGGAACGATGTGGTATACCGGGGTCGACGTGCTGTCAGTGGATTGAATCAGGGCATGTGAAGCGTCTGGGGTAAACCATGGAAAGTTCTGTGGGGCTTGGATGTGGAAAGGGAGCTGTGGTTTCGTTGCATTATTACATGACAGCTAGAAACTGAGTGTGAATGAATGGGGCCTTTGTTGTCTTTTCCTAGCGCTACCTCGCGCACATGAGGGGGGAGGGGGTTGTTATTTCATGTGTGGCAGGGTGGCGATGGGAATGAATAAAGGCAGACAGTATGAATTATGTACATGTGTATATATGTGTATGTCTGTGTGTGTATATATATGTATACGTGAGATGTATAGGCATGTATATTTGCGTGTGTGGACGTGTATGTATGTACATGTGTATGTGGATGGGTTGGGCCATTCTTTTGTCTGTTTCCTTGCGCTACCTCGCTAACGCGTGTGTGTGTGTGTGTGTGTGTGTCGGGTGGCAGACATTGATGAACGGAAGACGAGCTGAGGACGACGGTCTGGTGGTGGGGGGATGTGAGGGAGGTAAGTAAAAGTGGGGAGGTGTGGGTGTGTGTGTGGGGTGGTGGGAGGTTAGAGCTGTGAGAGAGAGAGAGAGAGAGAGAGAGAGAGAGAGAGAGAGAGAGAGAGAGAGAGAGAGAGAGAGAGAGAGAGAGAGAGAGGTGGGGGCGGGAGGTGGGAGTGGAAAGGGAGGCAAGGAGCAGCAGGAGGAGGAGGAGGGAGTGAGTGAGTTAGAGGGTAGGGGGCTAGGTGGGTGCTCACGACCCACGGGTGATTGTCCGTCGCCCATGATTTATGGGTCATAAATCTTGGCCTGTGATATTAACCTCGCAGGCAGCAACAGCCGTACTGAAATTCAATGATGGCGCGTGAAATCTAGTCGCGTCCGAGTCTTGAGGCCGAGCGCCGCGGGAGGAGGCCTACCACGGGGTAGGGGTGCCGTGGTAGGCCTCCTACAGCCACCCTCTCCTGCCTGCCGACTTCCCTCCCTCCCTCTTCTGGGCAAGGGCCAGGCACTCCGGCAGGCAGGAGGGTGGGGCCGCTGGCGGCGGGCGCCGGCGCCCGCCGCCCTCCCTGGTGCTGGTGCCTAGAAGCGAGAGAGAGAGAGAGAGAGAGAGAGAGAGAGAGAGAGAGAGAGAGAGAGAGAGGTAGGCGAGGAGAGTGAGAGCCCCGGCAGGAAGCCAGACAATTTGGCATCTTGGTGCTGGGGACGACACACACACACACACACACACACACACACACCTCGCCAATAATAAATGAATATATATATATACATATATATATATATATATATATATATATATATATATATATATATATATATATATATATAAACTATTTCATTTTATCTTTTGTGTAGCGAGAGTATTTAACTTGACCGCTCTCCTTCTCCCACAGGTTTGGCGGGAGTGTTCGCCCTGTGGTCTCCCTCAGGGAGTGTTTCCAGGTGGGAGCCAGGGAGGACGTGTCCCAGGCCCCGTGCCCCGCCCACCACCACCCCAGCAGGAGGAGGAGGAGGCACGGGAGGAGGGGTTCGGTCTGCCAGACCCAGTAGGGCCAAAATGTAACGCCATAGAGGGCGAGGGGCGTCACCATAAGCATCGTGGGAGGAGGGATGTCGTGCGGTAGTATCGTAAGATATCGTGAGAGAGTATCGTAAGATATCGGGAGAGAGTATCGTAAGATATCTTGTGGGGTTATCGTAAGATATCGGGAGAGAGTATCGTAAGATATCTTGTGGGGTTATCGTAGGAGGCGCTACTGTATCAGGGAGCACAGCTTGGGGCCACGGACACACAGAGATATGTGGCTGAAGACTTGGTGTGTAGTGAGGTGGTAGAGTAAGAGGAGGTGGCTGGAGGAGGCGTCGTCGCAGGGGCTGTAGGAGGAGGGAGTCTGTAGTGATGGAGGGAGAGGTAATGGCCCGGCAGCGTAAAAAACACAGGTTGGTCATGTACAGGGGACAGACCCCCTTCGGAGGTCTTCTACCCTGGTACGAGAAAGCAACTCTCCCTGGCAGGTGAGAGCCACTCTCCCTGGCAGGTGAGAGCAGCTCTCCCTGGCAGGTGAGAGCCACTGTGTCTCACCTGACGAGGAGAGACGTCCTTCAGCTTTCCTACCCAGTTCCTATCACTGTTCTGAGTCCAAGAGATGACGTCTGGAGGGACCATTACGTCTCCTGTGATCTGTCTACTTTCCTCGTACCTCCATAGGTGATCCCGGCCGGGCGTCAGGCCCTTATCTCTCTCTCTCTCTCTCTCTCTCTCTCTCTCTCTCTCTCTCTCTCTCTCTCTCTCTCTCTCTCTCTCTCTCTCACACACACAGTTGAACTAGTGTACCACCAGGTACTACGTCAGTAGGGGGATGAGGACGCCCCGACCCAGGTCACCACGCCAGCAGGAGACGAGCGCCGCAGGGGGAGGGTAGAGACGTGTGTGTGTGTGTGTGTGTGTGTCTGAGCTGCGAGGTCACAGTCTATCGTTTGACTGTCCACATTTAAGGGTCACGCACGAAATGCCATTCGTTAACGCTAATGAGAACAACGACATTTTTTTCCTGAATCATTTGCCAAGCTGGTCCCTCGCTCAGCGGCCGCCTCCCGAATTACAGAGGACGAGACGCCCTGGCTTCCTTCATGCTCCAGCAACCTTTCCAACTCACAGCGGAGGCTGGCCACAAAATGCCGGCTAGCAGCCGCCCTTCATCTCCCTCCCTCCTTCCCTCCTCGATAGTAAGAGACAACAGTACCATTTTGATACAGATGTGGGTGGGGGGACGACAGGTGGACGACAGCTGGTTTTCCTTATTCAAAGTGGGAGGGATGGAAAGGTGGGTCCTCCCCTTCCATCATGTCCACTCCTGCCGAGACAAACAAGATCACCACCTCCTCCTCCTCCTCCTCCTCCTCACCCGTGGCGAAGGACGGGTCTCCAATCATCGTCTGGGACAAGTTATTAACACTCCGCCTCGGGGCGATAGTCTCCTTATCCATCTTGGGTTATGTGCAGGGAGTGTAGAGGCACTTGGGTCCACTGTATTGTCATACCAGTGGGCTGGCCCACTGTGCCATGGCGGCCCCCCTGGGGCAAATGGAGGGGGGAGGGGGGCAAGGGAAGGGGGGGCGGCGGCCAGCCAGCCAGCCACCCCAGGGGGCGGGCCCCGGGTCGACCAGCCAGCCAACACAACATGGCCGCCTCCGCTCCACACAGCCAAGCATCACCCGTCATCACCACCTCCTCCTCCTACTTCGCTCCTTAGGACGTACCAACACTCGCCCTATCTTTACAGACGAACTTGCACGTGACTATCATCAAGAAGGATCACAGAAGATGTGAGATTCAAGAGCGAGAGTGTGTGAGGGAGGGAAAGAGAAGCGAGGGACGACCAACTCGGCCAACACAATGGACATGGAGTACGTTATATGTCATGGACGTCTGTCAACATAGACCACAGAAAACATGTGAAGCTATTTTCAATTTAGTTGAAAATTGTGTTGAGAGGGGACATTCATTCTCGTTACAGACCAAAGACGAAGGAAGATGGAGACTCGCTCTCATCCAGGTGGAAACAAAGACGTAACGTGTACAAGGATCTTCGTTAAAGGACAGAGTGATGAGACGAGACACCAAGTATCTCTGTTTAAGAGCACACTATGAACAAGACACAGAGACGAGACGCTCAAGTTCCTCTACCACAAGAGGCGCTGTAGAGTCTGAAACCTTGAAACATCGCCACCACAATCAGGCGTAACAGGTCTTGTACTCTCGCCACGCAAAAGACAGTAACACGTCTAGCTTTTAAGTTCGTCTAACAGACAACACACCAGCGGGTGACATGTTCCATTCTCCACTTACAAGACAGCGACAAGCACGACCTTCCACTTCCTGGACGCTAGATGCAGGAGGGGGAGGTAGAGATATTCCTCCATACAACAAACATGGTCCTGCACATCAGAGACACCAGACCACCAGCCTAAGAGGGTTCCTCTATGCAGAGACCACCATAGACCAATAAAGACCAACACGTTTTCAAGCACCATCACCAACTCTTCTTCAAACAGACAGACAAAGAAAGATAAACTATAAATGATAACTAAGACTAAATGTTAGGAATTAAGAGAGCAATCCCATGGGGTGGACCAGAGAACGCTACCCATCTCAACTTTACCTCTCTCTCTTGCATGGACGCGAAGTTAATGGTCTACACTGATTCCTATGTGTGGAAAGGGGTCTCCACAGAGCTACATGGCGGTACAAACGCGTACAGTGCCTCGGGGAACAGTTCCTATACCCAAAGTACATAGATACTTACACACTCGGATACATCCATGCATACGTATGCTCATTCATGTGTATCAGTATTCATACAGAGACGTTGGAAAAGTACTCGTGTGTGTATGTGTGTGTGTGTGTGTGTGTGTGTGTGTGTGTATGTGTGTGTGTGTGTGTGTGTGTGTGTGTGTGTGAACACCATCATGGCAGCCTGTGATGACGGACTTGGCCAACGTCTCCTCCAGTGTGAGGACCCACTTGGTCCCCCCTTTTAATACCTGGTAGCACCAGTCTTCATGCGTCCCTGATCCATCTTTCCTACAAGTCTTTATGCACGTGAGAATACAAGGACAGGTGATGCATAGCTTGGCCTGGACGTAGGTATTAAACTGGAGTATGGAACACACCTCCGTCTCCTCGGCGAAAGGGTGGAATGGATGATTGTGACCCTGATGAAGGTGTACACTATTCGCTTTCCTTACGAGTACTTCGAAGAAAATATTTAGTATGATGTTAGATCCTGTGTCAACACATACCTGCCTTATGTAGGGATGACCCTCGTAACTTGCCTTCTCTTAACGTATCAGTTAAATCGATTCTGTCTCCAAGTTCTCCTCTCTTCCTTCTCTCTACATTTGCTCGTCCACGTTTTCCATCTGTTGTCACACAGGGTGGCAGTTCTGATGCATTTCCACGAGAGAGTAAGCACCAAGCAAATGGACTGTGCATTTTTAGCTTGCTAGAAATGCTCTTCCATCATCCTCCGCTTGTCACACCGGGTGGCAGTTCTGATGCATTTCCACGAGAGAGTAAGCACCAAGCAAATGGACTGTGCATTTCTAGCTTGTTAGAAACGCTCTTCAATCATCCTCCGCAAATCATATTCAAGTACAGTTGAGGTCCGTCTCGGAGGCGCTAAGAACACCAGCGAGCGACCCTAACACCGAACCTAGAGGAACCCCGCTCGGTACTTCGAGTTTAAGACGAGGTCTATCAGGCATGTGACATCCGTCTGATCCCTCCCAGTTAGGTGAGTTCTGGCCCATCCAAAATGCCCTCCTTCCTGATCACCAGACTTCAAATTCCTCTATACCTTCGTCCATCGTTCTCCTGCAGGAGGCGCCGCCAGGGGCCATCTGGTACTACAAGAGAAAGAGAGAAAGATAAATACAGGGACAGATCGCCTTTTGATTTTGCTTTGACTTTCCTAAATTTTGAAGCAGGTGGGTCGAGGGAGCAGTGAGGCATGACCTACCTCGTCCCTCTACCTCAACTCTCCTCTGCTGCTGCGTCCTCCTCCTCCTCCTCCACGTCTCTCGACGGTGACTTCGAACAGTTGCTGGTCACTAGGGATGTTATCTGTGGCTCTCTGGTCATTCCCCCACACACACTAGCGGAGGCCTGTAGTTCGACTCCCTTTACGAAGTGACAAGCACTATATCATAGCTAGTTCGTCCAGCTGTTTGGCATCGAACCTGTCCCGAACAAGGACTGTATCCACGACTCACAATCAATAGAAACACTTGACTCACTAAAGCATCATTGATCATAATGATCATAATGATCATAATGATCATAATGCATTATAAGCTCAAGAACAGCTTGATATTTCCGAAGAAAATGGGGTGCGTGCAAAATTACGATAGCCAGGTTTTTATGGGCCTTTTACATCTTGTCTTTTGGATTTCAGGAGGGGATTCGAAGCCCTGTAGAGTAGATATATACTGAAACGTAGCACTTACAGCCCTCAAACGTGTGTGTGTGTGTGTGTGTGTGTGTGTGTGTGTGTGGGTATGGTCGAGCTGGTAGCTGGATGGTGTGGTCGAGGTAACGGATGACTGAGTTTGGTGGGGAAGAGGAAGATGGTTGAGGAGGAGGAGGAGGAGGAGGTGTGGGTGGGGGAGGAGGAGGGGTTTTGTGGTGGTGGTGGGGAAAGGAGAGGGGGAAGGGGGGAGATGAGAGGGAGGTGAGGGGAGGAGGCTGCAGTGTGTGTGTGTGTGTGTGTGTGTGTGTGTGTGTGTGTGTGTGTGTGTGTGTGTACTCTTGGCTAGATGATGATAATTATGATCGGCTCACCGGGATATATACGACTTAACATGACTTACACCACCTCAACTTGTCGACCTCTCTCTCTCTCTCTCTCTCTCTCTCTCTCTCTCTCTCTCTCTCTCTCTCTCTCTCTCTCCTGGACCAGGCCGTCCCCTTGGTCCATTCCGTCCTCTGGACCAGGCCGTCCCATGGTCCATTCCGTTCTCTGGACCATGCTGTCCTCTGGACCAGGCCGTCCTCTGGTCCATTCTGTCCTTTGGACCAAGCCGTCCTCTGGACCAGGCCGTTCTCTGGTCCATTCCGTCCTCTGGACCAGGCCGTCCTCTGGTCCATTCCGTCCTCTGGTCCAGGCCGTCCTCTGGTCCATTCCGTCCTCTGGACCAGGCCGTCCTCTGGTCCATTCCGTCCTCTGGTCCAGGCCGTCCTCTGGTCCATTCCGTCCTCTGGTCCAGGCCGTCCTCTGGTCCAGGTCGTCCTCTGATCCATTCCGTTCTCTGGACCAGGCCGTCCCCTGGTCCATTCCGTCCTCTGGTCCATTCCGTCCTCTGGTCCATTACGTCCTCTGGACCAGGCCGTCCTCTGGTCCATTCCGTCCTCTGGTCCAGGCCGTCCTCTGGTCCATTCCGTCCTCTGGTCCAGGCCGTCCTCTGGTCCATTCCGTCCTCTGGACCAGGCCGTCCTCTGGTCCATTCCGTCCTCTGGTCCAGGCCGTCCTCTGGTCCATTCCGTCCTCTGGTCCATTTCGTCCTCTGGTCCATTCCGTCCTCTGGACCAGGCCGTCCTCTGGACCACACCGCCCGATGTACCGGGCTGTCCTCGACACCAGACTGGACCATTTGGACCAGACATTCTCGTGGACCAAAATATCCCCTGACCCAGCGTCTTTAAGCGGACCACACTACCCACCATCTGGCGGGGGCGTGGACCAAACTACCCACCATCTGGCGGGGGCGCGGACCACACTACCCACCATCTGGCGGGGGCGCGGACCACACTACCCACCATCTGGCGGGGGCGCGGACCACACTACCCACCATCTGGCGGGGGCGCGGACCACACTACCCACCATCTGGCGGGGGCGCGGACCACACTACCCACCAACTGGCGGGGGCGCGGACCACACTACCCACCATCTGGCGGGGGCGCGGACCACACTACCCACCATCTGGCGGGGGCGCGGACCACACTACCCACCATCTGGCGGGGGCGCGGACCACACTACCCACCATCTGGCGGGGGCGCGGACCACACTACCCACCAACTGGCGGGGGCGCGGACCACACTACCCACCAACTGGCGGGGGCGCGGACCACACTACCCACCATCTGGCGGGGGCACGGACCACACTACCCACCATCTGGCGGGGGCACGGACCACACTTCCTAATAATCTGGTGTTGATTCTTACGAAAACGCGAGTCGCTGAAGTTTTTCTTAAAAGAACGAAGGATTCCTGGAAATACTAAAGGAATTAACACTCACAGAAAACGGGGTGTCTTGACCACTCTTGTACCGAATCATCGACACAATTTGTCTATTAGACGACCAATGTGTTCTGAATGGTCTATTGTTCTGAATGTTCTGCTGTTCTAAATGGTCTATTGTTCTGAATGTTCTGCTGTTCTAAATGTTCTATTGTTCTGTATGGTCTATTGTTCTGAATGTTCTGCTGTTCTGAATGTTCTATTGTTCTGTATGGTCTATTGTTCTGAATGTTCTGCTGTTCTAATTGGTCTATTGTTCTGAATGTTCTGCTGTTCTAAATGGTCTATTGTTCTGAATGTTCTGCTGTTCTGAATGTTCTATTGTTCTGTATGGTCTATTGTTCTGAATGTTCTATTGTTCTGTATGGTCTATTGTTCTGAATGTTCTGCTGTTCTAATTGGTCTATTGTTCTGAATGTTCTGCTGTTCTGAATGTTCTATTGTTCTGTATGGTCTATTGTTCTGAATGTTCTGCTGTTCTAATTGGTCTATTGTTCTGAATGTTCTGCTGTTCTGTATGGTCTATTGTTCTGAATGTTCTGCTGTTCTGTATGGTCTATTGTTCTGAATGTTCTATTGTTCTGTATGGTCTATTGTTCTGAATGTTCTATTGTTCTGTATGGTCTATTGTTCTGAATGTTCTATTGTTCTGAATGGTCTATTGTTCTGAATGTTCTGCTGTTCTGAATGTTCTATTGTTCTGGAAGTTCTATTGTTCTAAACATGACTTACCAACGTCTGAACATGGATTAATTACTCAGAATATTACCAGTATTCTAATTAGCGGAAATTCTTCCCTCCCCCACCCACTAACGCCGACTCCCCTCCCTCCCCCACCCACTAACGCCGACTCCCCTCCCTCCCCCACCCACTAACGCCGACTCCCCTCCCTCCCCCACCCACTAACGCCGACTCCCCTCCCTCCCCCACCCACTAACGCCAACTCCCCTACCCTCCCCCACCTACTAACGCCAACCCCCCTCCCTCCCCCACCCACTAACGCCAACCCCCCTCCCTCCCCCACCCATTAACGCCAACTCCCCTCCCTCCCCCACCTACTAACGCCAACTCCCCTCCCTCCCCCACCTACTAACGCCAACTCCCCTCCCTCCCCCACCCACTAACGCCAACTCCCCTCCCTCCCCCACCCACTAACGCCAACCCCCCTCCCTCCCCCACCCATTAACGCCAACTCCCCTCCCTCCCCCACCTACTAACGCCAACTCCCCTCCCTCCCCCACCCACTAATGCCAACCCCCCTCCCTCCCCCACCCATTAACGCCAACTCCCCTCCCTCCCCCACCTACTAACGCCAACTCCCCTACCCTCCCCCACCTACTAACGCCAACTCCCCTCCTCCCCCACCCACTAATGCCAACTCCCCTACCCTCCCCCACCTACTAACGCCAACTCCCCTACCCTCCCCCACCCATGAACACCAAAACCCCTGCTCTCCCCCCACCCCTCTAAGTCCCATCCACACAGACCTTCTCCACACTGACGTACAGACACATGCCCTTCACAAATACACCCTCCCCCTACCCCTCCCCCTCCCCCTACTAAACATACACACGTTCCCCTCCCCCCCATATACACATTCCCCCCTCCCCCATACATTCATACGTATACACTTCTCTCATACACACACACACACACACACACACACACACACACACACACGCCTCCCCCCACCCCCCGATCCAATCCCACCCCACAATCCTTCCCCCTCCCCTCCCCTCCCCCCCAAGGCCGCTGGCCGTTTGATGGTCAATTCCCACACCTAACCCTTCCCCCTTCCCCCTTCCCCCCCCACCCTGACAAGCGGTGGCCAAGGACAAAAATTCCCTTCATGAAATAGCCCCCCCTTCTTCCCCTCCCCTCCCCCTTCCCCAACCTCCTCCCCGCCCAGTCCTCCTTGACCAGGTGGGTAATTTAAGGGGTGAGGGGGGTGCGTGGGGGTAAGGGGAGTGGACTGCCGGCTGCAGGAGAAGACCATCCAGGGACCCTCAACACCTGATGTGCGGGAGGTCCCGTCCGCCGTCCTTCATAGACCGTCCCGGGACTTATCCCAAGTCCCAGGGACTGACACGTCCCTGGTGATACACGACAAAGACGTACTACTGATAAATGAATTATTATAATGATGATAATAATGATTTTTTTTTTTTTTTTTTTTCATACTACTCGCTATTTCCCGCAATAGCGAGGTAGCGTTAAGAACAGAGGACTGGGCCTTTGAGGGAATATCCTCACCTGGACCTCTCCTCTGTTCCTTCTTTTGGAAAAAAAAAAAACGAGAGGGGAGGATTTCCAGCCCCCCGCTCCCTTCCCTTTTAGTCGCCTTCTACGACACGCAGGGAATACGTGGGAAGTATTCTTTCTCCCCGATAATAATGATAATAATGATAATAACAATGATGATAATAATAATAATAATAATAATAATAATAATAATAATAATAATAATAATAATAACAAAAATGATGATAATAATAATAATAATAATAATAATAATGATAATAATAATAATGATAATAATAATAATAATAATAATAATAATAATAATAATAATAACAAAAATGATGATAATAATAATAATAATAATAATAATAATAATAATAATAATAATAATAATAATAATAATAATAAT
>NC_092257.1:21460412-21507912 GCF_036320965.1 Panulirus ornatus | reverse complement strand
TTCAATGAAGGGGGCTAATGGGGAGGTGATAACAAGTAGTGGCGATGTGAGAAGGAGATGAAGTGAGTATTTTGAAGGTTTGTTGAAGGTGTTTGATGATAGAGTGGCAGATATAGGGTGTTTTGGTCGAGGTGGTGTGCAAAGTGAGAGGGTTAGGGGAAATGATTTGGTAAACAGAGAAGAGGTAGTAAAAGCTCTGCGGAAGATGAAAGCCGGCAAGGCGTCGGGGTTGGATGGTATTGCTGTGGAATTTATTAAAAAAGGGGGTGACTGGTTGGTAAGGTTATTTAATGTATGTATGACTTATGGTGAGGTGCCTGAGGATTGGCGGAATGCGTGCATAGTGCCATTGTACAAAGGCAAAGGGGACAAAGGTGAGTGTTCAAATGTCAGAGGTATAAGTTTGTTGAGTATTCCTGGTAAATTATATGGGAGGGTATTGATTGAGAGGGTGAAGGCATGTACAGAGCATCAGATTGGGGAAGAACAGTGTGGTTTCAGAAGTGGTAGAGGATGTGTGGATCAGGTGTTTGCTTTGAAGAATGTATGTGAGAAATGCTTAGAAAAACAAATGGATTTGTATGTAGCATTTATGAATCTGGAGAAGGCATATGATAGAGTTGATAGAGATGCTCTGTGGAAGGTATTAAGAATATATGGCGTGGGAGGCAAGTTGTTAGAAGCAGTGAAAAGTTTTTATCGAGGATGTAAGGCATGTTTACGTGTAGGAAGAGAGGAAAGTGATTGGTTCTCAGTGAATGTAGGTTTGCGGCATGGGTGTGTGATGTCTCCATGGTTGTTTAATTTGTTTATGGATGGGGTTGTTAGGGAGGTGAATGCAAGAGTTTTGAAAGAGGGGCAAGTATGCAGTCTGTTGTGGATGAGAGAGCTTGGGAAGTGAGTCAGTTGTTGTTCGCTGATGATACAGCGCTGGTGGCTGATTCGTGTGAGAAACTGCAGAAGCTGGTGACTGAGTTTGGTAAAGTGTGTGTGAGAGAAGAAAGCTGAGAGTAAATGCGAATAAGAGCAAGGTTATTAGGTACAGTAGGTTTGAGGGTCGATTGTGGGGTCTAGCAAGACGGTGAAGGTGTACGTTATTATGGACGGTTATACTAACAGCCTCATAGGTGATTATAGGAGGCTCGGGGAGGCCATGGGTAGTGTATGGGAACCAGGACCGTACCACAGGGATATAGATAAAGAGGCAACCATTATTGCGAATCAAATAAATCATTATCAATATTCCTAATAAAACGTGTTTTATTATTCATTTTATTCCTAATACACGAGTTTTATTGTATCTATTCTATTCCTAATACGCCAGTTTTATTGTATTCATTCCTAATATGCGAGTCTTACTGTATTTACTGTATTTCTATTACACGAGTTTTATTAATTTTATTGTATTTATTCTATTCCTAATACGCCAATTTTATTGTATTCATTCCTAATATACGAGTCTTACTGTATTTACTGTATTCGTAATACTCGTTTTATTGTATTTACTGTATTACTAATACGCGAGTTTTATGGTATTTCCTTTATTCTGTATCAATAGATTTAATCTTTTAAAACTTTTATAATAAAAATCATAGACTTAATTAAGGTGTACGAATGCAAAATATAAAATCATCAATTTTAAAATCAGTAAGGCCGCTTCTTGAGATGAGAAAGGGGAAGCACCATAATTATTTTAACTTTTTGAAAAAACATGTTCACATTATCGTCCAAGAGACATTTCGACATAGGAGCACTCATGTCTTGGAATTTATTGATGAATTTATTTCTGGGTCGAGCTACCGTCTACGGGGGATAGACAGGTGACGGGTGACGGGGACAAGGGACCTAGAGTGGGTCCACACTTACCCTGCAAAATGGGACAGGGAATATGGGACACCAGCGTAGTTCCCCCTTCTGTATCTAACCCGTTTTCTTATCATGACCTTCTTAAAGATAAAGTTAATATATGTAAATCTTATCAAATATATATATATATATATATATATATATATATATATATATATATATATATATATATATATATATATATATATATATATATATATATATATATATATTTATTCCTATGAGTCCACGGGGAAAATGGAACACGAAAAGTTCCCAAGTGCACTTTCGTGTAATAATCACATCATCAGGGGAGACACAAGAGAGAAATATAAGTCAGTTGATCTACATCGAAGAGACGAAGCTAGGACGCCATTTGGTAAACATGTGATTGTCTTCGATGTAGATCAACTAACTGTTATATTTCTCTCCTGTGAATATATATATATATATATATATATATATATATATATATATATATATATATATATATATATATATATATATATATATATATATATATATTACGGTTCTAGTTTATAGTTACGCTACAGTTAGGAGTTTACAGAGATAAATCAACAATTGTAATTTTGGGGGGACAAAGTTAGGTTAAGGGGGCCATGTGAGGATAACCCCTTCGGTTATTCATCTGTCTTATATCTTAACATTCTCTTCACTAGGAAAACGCCATCTGTTGGCGACCGATACCATCTGGGTGTGCTAGGGGCCCGAGAGCAAGGCTCTTGGTGCCATCTGGATGTGTTGAAACAGACAGTCAGGCAGCTGGCTACCCCATGGGGCTCCAAGCACACCTCCCTCCTGATAGCTTCGTTCATCATGGCCATATCTATAAACCATTATTAAGGTTAACCTAACCTCTTGAGCACGACGGTATACGACCCTTGAGCACAACGAAGGTATACGACCCTTGAGCACGACGATGGTACGACCCTTGAGTATGACGGTATGATCCTTGAGGACGACGACAGTATGATCCTTGAGCACGAAGAAGGTACGACCCTTGAGCACGACGAGGGTACGACCCTTGAGCACGACGGTATACGAACCTTGAGGACGACGAAGGTACGACCCTTGAGCACGACGAATGTACGACCCTTGAGCACGACGGTATACGACCCTTGAGCACGACGGTATACGACCCTTGAGCACGACGAAGGTACGACCCTTGAGCATGACGGTATACGACCCTTGAGGACGACGATGGTACGACCCTTGAGTATGACGGTACGACCCTTGAGCACGACGACGGTATACGATCCTTGAGCACGACGATATATGACCCTTGAGCACGACGAAGGTACGACCCTTGAGCATGACGGTATACGACCCTTGAGCACGACGATGGTACGACCCTTGAGTATGACGGTACGACCCTTGAGTATGACGATAGTACGACCCTTGAGCACGACGATGGTACGACCCTTGAGTATGACGGTACGACCCTTGAGCACGGAGGGTACGACCTTTGAGCACGACGAGGGTACGATCCTTGAGCACGACGGTATACAACCCTTGAGCACGACGAAGGTACGACCCTTGAACATGACGACGGCACGACCCTTGAGCAAGACGGTATACGATCCATGAGCACGACGATACGACCCGCCAGCATGAAGAGGGTACGACCCACGAGCACGACGAGGGCACGATTCTTGAGCATGACGGTACGACCCTTAAGCACGACGGTATACGATCCATGAGCACGACGATACGACCCTTGAGCACGACGGTACGACCCTTGCGCACGACGACGGTACGACCCTTGAGCATGACGAGGGTACGACCCTTGAGAACGACGGTATACGACCCTTGAGCACGACGACGGTACGATCCTTGAACGCTACAATATGATTTTTCGGTACTGTGACCCAACCAGGTTAAAGGTCACACGCTATTAGACCAGAGGATTGATGTACCTTCGTACTCAACGACAGCACTGGTCGTACTCAAAGGCTGTCCTGTCGTGCTCCAGGATCGTAACGTCGTACTGAAGAGTCGTACCATGGCACTCAAGATTCGTACCGTCGTACTCAAAATAATACCTTTGTAAACATGTTATTTATCCTATTTGTGAAGTACCTTTCTGTCGTTCGTTAAGTAAGTCGCTTAACGAAATACATTTAAGTCAATACACGTTTATTTAACGAATTATTATCGTGTGTATCACACTCGGTCTGTTATTGTCCATTTTCTTCTCCGTTTTCGAATGAGAAATTAGGACGAACTAAACTATTTCTCTCTCGATTTATTTTTTTTCTCCTCTTTCGTATTTCTCCGCAATAATTCACGAGGCCATCGCTCATAACCCATTTTTCTCCCCTCCCCCCCTTGCAGTAACTCACAAGGAACAATCTGCCTGGCATTTAATTCCTAAATAAGTCCTTCGGGAAAGGAGAATGAAAAACTGGCGAAGGAGGAAGAAAACGAAAGCCATAAATCCACTTGGATTCAGTCATTCCCCTCTCTCCCTCCCCACCCAATGACCCCCCTTCCCCTCCATCTCCCCTTCCCTTTCCCCTCCCCACACAGCCCAACCCTCTCCCCCTTTCCCTTACCCTTCCCACCCCCCTTTGCAATGACTCCAACAGTTCCCTGTTGCACGACTCACACAGACAGTACCTGACGCAGCTCATAAATAACACGCCTGCAATAACTCACACACACACACACACACACACACACACACACACACACACACACACACACACACACAGCTTGGCTCACAAGCAATGGTTTCATAAGCAATGTCGCCCGCCTCACATCTCACAAGCAATATGAGCCACAAGCAAACTTTTGGATTCGACTCACAAACAGATCCGTTTCCAGTGATAATGATAATAATAATAATAATAATAATAATAATAATAATAACAATAATAATAATAATAATAATAATAATAATAAT
Organism: Panulirus ornatus; assembly: GCF_036320965.1. NCBI lineage: Eukaryota > Metazoa > Arthropoda > Malacostraca > Decapoda > Palinuridae > Panulirus > Panulirus ornatus. Next base: position 21,503,141 of record NC_092257.1, on the reverse strand, counting down.
AATAATAATGATGATAATGATAATAATAATGATAATAATAATAATAATAATAATAATAATAATATACGGGGCCCCGTAACGACCCGGGGGCCTGTAACGACCCGGGGCCCCGTAACAGCTACCCGGGGCCCCGTAACGACCCGGGCCCCGTAACAGCTACCCGGGGCCCCGTAACGACCCGGGGGCCCGTAACGACCCGGGGCCCCGTAACGACCCGGGGGCCCGTAACGACCCGGGGGCCCGTAACAGCTACCCGGGGCCCCGTAACGACCCGGGGGCCCGTAACAGCTACCCGGGGCACCGTAACAGCTACCCGGGGCCCCGTAACGACCCGGGGCCCCGTAACAGCTACCCGGGGGCCCCGTAACAGCTACCCGGGGCCCCGTAACGACCCGGGGCCCCGTAACAGCTACCCGGGGCCCCGTAACGACCCGGGGCCCAGTAACAGCTACCCGGGGCCCCTTAACGACCCGGGGCCCCGTAACAGCTACCCGGGGCCCCGTAACGACCCGGGGCCCCGTAACAGCTACCCGGGGCCCCGTAACAGCTACCCGGGGCCCCGTAACAGCTAGCCAGTGACATGAACATCCCTCACCCGCCCTCCTAGCCAACCCACCATCCAACCCACCAACCCCCTACCCACCGACCCCCCCCCCCCCACGTCACAGGCCCCGCTCCCCTTTAAATCAGCCAATTAGATCGTGGAATCAAAACACTTTAGGGGATTGGACTGGCCCGTAAGTGGATAGTTTTGGGAGGAGGAGGGGGGGGGGGGGGGGAAGAGGAGAGGGGGGGGGAAGGACAGGACGTGGGGGGGGGGGGTGTTTAAGGTCAGCGTGATTTCCCGCGCAGACGGGTACGAATTAAACGATTATACGTATCACTGTTGCCAGTGTGATGGATGGGCGAGGGATCCCTCTCATTACCGCCATTCGTCATCGTTGCCACACTCGCGCTCAAGTCGACTACCCCTCCACCACCACCTCTCTCTCTCTCTCTCTCTCTCTCTCTCTCTCTCTCTCTCTCTCTCTCTCTCTCTCTCTCTCTTATCTCTTATCTCTAATCAGACGCGACCGATCTTTTATCTCGCCATCTCAGCTGGCCCCCCACACACCAACACCCCCCTCTCCCTCCCCTTCCCCTGTGCTTGTGGTGTTGCTTGTCAAATGTCTCTTACTAATGCTTGTGGAGTTGCTTGTCTAGTACCAGTGCTTGTGGTGTTGCTTGTCAAATGTCTCTTACCAATGCTTGTGGTGTTGCTTGTCTAGTACCAGTGCTTGTGGTGTTGCTTGTCAAATGTCTCTTACCAATGCTTGTGGAGTTGCTTGTCTAGTACCAGTGCTTGTGGTGTTGCTTGTATAGCACCAGTGCTTGTGGTGTTGCTTGTCTAGTACCAGTGCTTGTGGTGTTGCTTGTCAAATGTCTCTTACCAATGCTTGTGGAGTTGCTTGTCTAGTACCAGTGCTTGTGGTGTTGCTTGTATAGCACCAGTGCTTGTGGTGTTGCTTGTCTAGTACCAATGCTTGTGGTGTTGCTTGTCAAATGTCTCTTACTAATGCTTGTGGTGTTGCTTGTCTAGTACCAATGCTTGTGGTGTTGCTTGTCAAATGTCTCTTACCAATGCTTGTGGAGTTGCTTGTCTAGTACCAGTGCTTGTGGTGTTGCTTGTCTAGTACCAGTGCTTGTGGTGTTGCTTGTCTAGTACCAGTGCTTGTGGTGTTGCTTGTCTAGTACCAGTGCTTGTGGTGTTGCTTGTCTAGTACCAGTGCTTGTGGTGTTGCTTGTCTAGTACCAGTGCTTGTGGTGTTGCTTGTCTAGTACCAGTGCTTGTGTGTTGCTTGTATAGCACCAGTGTGTGTGTGTATGTGTGTGTGTGTGTGTGTGTATCTACCTTAGACACTATGATAAGTAATAACACTGTGTGTTTCGTCCCTGTTATAAATACATCAATAGTATTTCCATTCTTAATATAATGGAGCCAACTACACTATTTTGATTAATATGATATATTTAACACCATTACATATGGTCAAACTCTTCAGTTCCTTAGTATAATGATTTATTATCTTTTAATACCCCTATTTACCTCCAATTGTCGTGAATATGCCACTATATTATTGACCACAAAAGGTGTTTATTTACATCTGGAGGTGGTTTAAAGCAGCAGCAGCGTCGTTCGTCCACAGTAGTGTGCGTCACGGTGCCGCGGTCGCTCAAAAAACGTGGGGGCCAGACTTGACCTACTGTCACTTCTCTCTCTCGCAAGTCGTCCTTGAGACGACCCCGCTGCAGGTCCATGGTCACGGGGGATCATACCTCACGATGGTTCCGGCAGCGTAAAGAAGAGCAAAACAAGGGGCGACGGGGGTATGGAGTGTGCAGGGAAGAGGATGGGCTCCTGGCGATCATAATTCCTGGCGAACAGTTGACACAGCAACTTCAAAAGAATCGCTCGACTAAATGTTATCTTTGTTTATGATGTTACATTGGTTTAGTGAATATATTAAATACTTATAATATTTTGCTAAATAGATTTACATATATATATATATATATATATATATATATATATATATATATATATATATATATATATTTTTTTTTTTTTTTTTTTTTTTGCTTTCATACTATTCGCCATTTCCCCCGTTAGCGAGGTAGCGTTAAGAACAGAGGACTGGGCCTTTGAGGGAATATCCTCACCTGGCCCCTTCTCTGTTCCTTCTTTTGGAAAATTAGAAAAAAAAAACGAGAGGGGAGGATTTCCAGGCACCCGCTCCCTCCCCTTTTAGTCGCCTTTTACGACACGCAGGGAATACGAGGGAAGTATTCTTTCTCCCCTATCCCCAGGGATATATATATATATATATATATATATATATATATATATATATATATATATATATATATATATATGTGTGTGTGTGTGTGTGTGTGTGTGTGTGTGTGTGTGCCATTCTTCGTCTGCTTCCTGGCGCTAACTCGCTGACGCGGGAAACGACAATCAAGTATGATAATAATAAATAGGTTAGTGTAGAGTTCTTACCGCATACATTGCTCGTTTGTTCATACAGTTGCCTCGGATGACCCGGCTCCTGACCTGACCTTGTACTGACCTGACCCTGTCCTGACCTACCGGCCGGCTACTGGCGTGCCTTAAGTGCCAGGCCACAGTTGTACTGACATATATCATACGGTGAGATTTATCCCTGAGACTGTACAGCTCACTGTAAAATGGCCACCTGCTGCCAACGGTCACTGTAAAATGGCCACCGCTGCCAACGGTCACTGTAAAATGGCCAGCTGCTGCCAACGGTCACTGTTAAATGGCCACTTGCTGCCAACGGCCACTGCAAAATGACCACCTGCTGCCAACGGTCACTGTGAAATGGCCACCTGCTGCCAATGGTCACTGTAAAATGGCCACCTGCTGCCAACGGTTACTGTAAAATGGCTTTTGTTTGCAACGTCATTGTAAAACGTTCGCGCGTTCGCAAAAGCTGCCGCAAAACGGCCACCTGTTTGCAACGGTTATTGTAAATTGGCCACCTGTTTGCAACGGTTATTGTAAATTGGCCACCTGTTTGCAACGGTTATTGCAAATTGGCCACCTGTTTGCAACGGTTATTGCAAATTGGCCACCTGTTTGCAACGGTTATTGTAAATTGGCCACCTGTTTGCAACGGTTATTGTAAATTGGCCACCTGTTTGCAACGGTTATTGTAAATTGGCCACCTGTTTGCAACGGTTATTGTAAATTGGCCACCTGTTTGCAACGGTTATTGTAAATTGGCCACCTGTTTGCAAAGGTCTCTGTGAAAATGGCCGCCCAATTATAGCGGGTACCGTAAAAAGGCCACGTGTTTACAATCACCGGGAAAAAAAAGGCCCATAGTTCGCACCGATCACCACATGACGTCCACCTGGTTATAACGGCCACTCTAAATGGCCAATTATATAAACAGGAGTTGCCTTTAAGCGGCCACCTGTTTACTGTGGCCACTCCGTCATAAACAGTGAGGTAAACACATCTGCATCCACTAAACACAGTTTCCATAACCCCCAACCCCCCCCCCCCTACTCCCCCCCCCCCCCACCCGAAGCGATGTCTTCAGAACTATGTCGGGAAAACAAACAAACTGTGCTGGTGGTTGGAGCGATGTCTTCAGAACTATGTCGGGAAAACAAACAAACTGTGCTGGTGGTTGGAGCGATGTCTTCAGAACTATGTCGGGAAAACAAACAAACTGTGCTGGTGGTTGGAGCGATGTCTTCAGAACTATGTCGGGAAAACAAACAAACTGTGCTGGTGGTTGGAGAGCGAGATGAGAGAGACACACACACACATGGGGTCTGAGATGCGAGCTTGGCCGTCACTTTTGGAAGAGATTGTCGCAATGGCTGGTCGGCACAAGGCATGGCCAATGGCTGATTTGATTACTTGGAATAAGTAATTTTTCCGCATTCAGCTCTCTCTTGTGCACGACGGTTATACGACCCTTGAGCACGACGGTATACGACCCTTGAGCACGACGGTATACGACCCTTGAACACGACGGTATACGACCCTTGAGCACGACGGTTATACGACCCTTGAGCACGACGGTATACGACCCTTGAACACGACGATATACGACCCTCCACCTCACTCCACCAAATATTTCTCACCCCAGTAATATTCCTCACCCCAGTAATATTCCTCACCCCAGTAATATTCCTCACCCCAGTAATATTCCTCACCCCAGTAATATTCCTCACCCCAGTAATATTCCTCACCCCAGTAATATTCCTCACCCAAGTAATATTCCTCACTCTGAAATATTCCTCACCCCAGTAATATTCCTCACTCCACCAAATATTTCTCACCCCAGTAATATTCCTCACCCCAGTAATATTCCTCACCCAAGTAATATTCCTCACTCTGAAATATTCCTCACCCCAGTAATATTCCTCACTCCACCAAATATTTCTCACCCCAGTAATATTCCTCACCCCAGTAATATTCCTCACCCCAGTAATATTCCTCACCCCAGTAATATCCCTCACCCAGAAATATTCCTCATCCCAGAAAATATTTCTCACCCCTAGAAATATTCCTTACCCCAGAAATATCCCTCACCTCTAGAAATATTACTCACCCCAGAAATATTACTCGCCCCAGAAAAATTCATCACCCCAGAAATATTCCTCACTCCCAGAAATATTCCTCACCCCAGATATATTCTTCACCTCCTAGAAATATTTCTCACCCCTAGAAATATTCCTCACCCCAGAAATATTCCTCACTCCAGAAATAATCCTCACCCCCAGAAATAATCCTCACCCCCAGAAATAATCCTCACCCCCAGAAATAATCCTCACCCCCAGAAATAATCCTCACCCCCAGAAATAATCCTCACCCCAGAAATAATCCTCACCCCCAGAAATAATCCTCACCCCCCAGACATAATCCTCACCCCCAGAAATAATCCTCACCCCCAGAAATAATCCTCACCCCCCAGAAATAATCCTCACCCCCAGAAACAATCCTCACCCCCAGAAATAATCCTCACCCCCAGAAATAATCCTCACCCCCAGAAATAATCCTCACCCCAGAAATAATCCTCACCCCCAGAAATAATCCTCACCCCCAGAAATAATCCTCACCCCCCAGAAATAATCCTCACCCCCAGAAATAATCCTCACCCCCAGAAATATTCCTCACCCCCAAAAATAATCCTCACCCCCAGAAATAATCCTCACCCCCAGAAATAATCTTCACCCCCAGAAATAATCCTCACCCCCAGAAATAATCCTCACCCCAGAAATAATCCTCACCCCCCAGAAGTATTCCTCATCCCTCATCAGTACACGGGGGTATGACCCCCCAAGGTGGACGGCCATCAGCCCCCACCCCTGTGTACGGGGGCTCCTGGTTCCGTGGTCGTGTTCCGTACGTAACACTCCAGTAATTCTTAAAGGGAAATTACTGGCATATATATATATATATATATATATATATATATATATATATATATATATATATATACTATATTTATATTTATTTTGCTTTGTCGCTGCCTCCCGCGTTAGCGAGGTAGCGCAAGGAAACAGACGAAAGCATGGCCCAACCCACCCACATACACATGTATATACATACACGTCCACACACGCAAATATATATACCCATACATCTCAATGTATACATATATATACACAGACATATACATATATTCACATGTACATAATTCATACTGTCTGCCTTTATTCATTCCCATCGCTACCCCGCCACACCTAAAATAACAACCCCCTCCCCCCTCATGTGCGCGAGGTAGCGCTAGGAAAAGACAACAAAGGCCACATCCGTTCACACTCAGTCTCTAGCTGTCATGTAATAATGCACCGAAACCACAGCTCCCTCTCCACATCCAGGCCCCACACAACTTTCCATGGTTTACCCCAGACGCTTCACATGCCCTGGTTCAATCCACTGACAGCACATCGACCCCGGTATACCACATCGTTCCAATTCACTCTATTCCTTACACGCCTTTCACCCTCCTGCATGTTCAGACCACGATCACTCAAAATATTTTTCACTCCATCTTTCCACCTCCAATTTGGTCTCCCACTTCTCCTCATTCCCTCCACCTCTGACACATATATTCTCTTTGTCAATCTTTCCTCACTCATTCTCTCCATGTGCCCAAACCATTTCAAAACACTCTCTTCTGCTCTCTCAACCACACTCTTTTTATTACCACACAGCTCTCTTACCCTATCATTACTTACTCGATCAACCCACCTCACACCACATATTGTCCTTAAACATCTCATTTCCAGCACATCCACCCTCCTGCGCACAAACCTATCCATAGCCCACGCCTCGCAACCATATAACATTGTTGGAACCACTATTCCTTCAAACATACCCATTTTTGCTCTCCGAGATAATGTCTCCACTTCCACACATTCTTCAAAAGCTCCCAGAACTTTCGCTACCTCCCCCACCCTATGATTCACTTCCGCTTCCATGGTTCCATCCGCTGCCAAATCCACTCCCAGATATCTAAAACACTTCACTTCCTCCAGTTTTTCTCCATTCAAACTTACCTCCCAATTAACTTGACTCTCAACCCTACTGTACCTAATAACCTTGCTCTTATTCACATGTACTCTCAGCTTTCTTCTTTTCACACGCTTTACCAAACTCAGTCACCAGCTTCTGCAGTTTCTCACATGAATCAGCCACCAGCGCTGTATCATCAGCGAACAACAACTGACTCACTTCCCAAGCTCTCTCATCTACAACAGACTGCATACTTGCCCCTCTTTCCAAAACTCTTGCATTCACCTCCCTAACAACCCCGTCCATAAACAAATTAAACAACCATGGAGACATCACACACCCCTGCCGCAAACCTACATTCACTGAGAACCAATCACTTTCCTTTCTTCCTACACGTACACATGCCTTACATCCACGATAAAAACTTTTCACTGCTTCTAACAACTTTCCTCCCACACCATATATTCTTAATACCTTCCACAGAGCATCTCTATCAACTCTATCATATGCCTTCTCCAGATCCATAAATGCTACATACAAATCCATTTGCTTTTCTAAGTATTTCCCACATACATTCTTCAAAGCAAACACCTGATCCACACATCTCTACCACTTCTGAAACCACAATGCTCTTCCCCAATCTGGTGCTCTGTACATGCCTTCACCCTCTCAATCAATTCCCTCCCATATAATTTTTTTCTTCTTCATACTATTCGCCATCTCCCGCGTTGGCAAGGTAGCGTTAAGAACAGAGGACTGAGCCTTTGAGGGAAATCCTCACTTGGTCCCCTTCTCTGTTCCTCTCGGAAAATTCAGAACGAGAGGGGAGGATTTCCAGCCACGCCCCCGCTCCCTCCCCTTTTAGTCGCCTTCTACGACACGCAGGGAATACGTGGGACCTGACCCTCCCCACCAGCGGGCTGGTGACCATTCATTAAGACCCCCACCATCTCACGACGCTGCACCGCCTCCCTACACCGTCTCTACGCGGACCATAGAAGACCAGGATGGCTATACAATGCTATACACCTAACCTGCAGGACGTGTGTCGCGGCCTGTGTGGGATGGACGCAGGAGGTCCCTTAGTCCCTGGTCCCAGCAGATGGACGAGTCACTTAGTCCCTGGTCCCAGCAGGACGAGTCACCTAGTTCCTGGTCCCAGCAGGACGAGTCACCTAGTTCCTGGTCCCAGCAGAAGGACGAGTCACCTAGTCCCTGGTCCCAGCAGATGGACGAGTCACCTAGTCCCTGGTCCCAGGAGAAGGCCGAGTCACCCAGTCCCTGGTCCCAGCAGATGGACGAGTCACTTAGTCCCTGGTCCCAGCAGATGGACGAGTCACCTAGTCCCTGGTCCCAGCAGATGGATGAGTCACTTAGTCCCTGGTCCCAGGAGAAGGCCGAGTCACCCAGTCCCTGGTCCCAGCAGAAGGACGAGTCACCTAGTCCTTGGTCCCAGGAGAAGGCCGAGTCACCCAGTCCCTGGTCCCAGCAGATGGACGAGCCACCTTGTCCCAGCAGATGGACAGGTTCTGTCGTTAGCAGGCAGACGTCCAAGTACGTCCAGCAGGAGCAGTAGCAGCAGGAGCAGTAGCAGCAGGAGCAGTAGAAGGAGCAGTAGCAGTAGGAGCAGTAGCAGCAGGAGCAGTAGCAGCAGGAGCAGTAGAAGGAGCAGTAGCAGTAGGAGCAGTAGCAGCAGGAGCAGTAGCAGCAGGAGCAGTAGCAGCAGTAGCAGCAGGAGCAGTAGCAGAAGGAGCAGTAGCAGCAGGAGCAGTAGCAGCAGTAGTAGCAGGAGCAGTAGCAGAAGGAGCAGTAGCAGCAGGAGCAGTAGTAGCAGGAGCAGTAGGCCCCCTCGGACCCCGACCTCGTCGCCCTCCTCATCCGCTGGACCGGTCGCTCTGGCAGATGAATTTACGGCTCTCGTGTCTCCGTGTCCACACGGAGACACCCGCCCCTCAGCGATCCGTCGTGTCCCTACAACACGGTGACGGGAATATGGGCAAATGGGGATCGTAGGAGCGCAAAGACGGCGATGGTCTGTGGTACGCATTTGCGCCTCGCGCGGTCGGCATTCCTGGCGAGGGCTGCCCTCTGTCGGCCGGCGCGGGAGTCGTGCCGGGGCCGCCCCCACCCCAGCCTAGTAGCAGCAGCGGGAGGAAGGTTCATTAGACGTCGCTTGCTCGATTAATTTTCACAAGCTGGTGGTAAAGCGCCTGGTGACAAACATCGACGGGCGAGTAGACCCCGAGCATACACACACCCTCAATGCCTCGCCATGTTACCCGCGAAATGATCAAACTCTGGACGAGGAGATGTTACGACATGGTCGGCAGCGGTTGTGAGGGATCGGCTCGTAAATATAAGACGTTGCTTACGTCTTGACGCAGCCTAGAGGAGGCCGCTGCCTTGCCTGCTGCTGCTACACCTGGAGGTGACGTTGCCAGAGCCGCGCATCACAGACAGGAGGCTTCTGTGAGTCGCTATAAGGGACGGACTGTGTGTAGTCAAACTGAGCGATCTTTGATGTCCGTCTCTCCCTCCGTCCATGAGTGATTTGTACGTCTCAGGGAACCAAGAGTGGTTTAAAATGTCCCTTTCCGCTTCAGGAGAAGCGACAAAGGGGGTGTCTTTGCGCTCTGTGCTTGTGTGTGTGTGTTAGGCTACCAGGGTGGGGCGCAGGGAGGTTTTGGAAACATGGGGCCTTCGGGGAAAAGAGGGGGGGCGTTCGAGACAAGGGAACTGCTTTAGATATGAGGGTCACTAAATGCTGACATGAGGGGAGTTCTGGCACATACTGGAAGGTCGCGTTGCTGCCGATCCTGCAGCAAGACTGGACTGATCTGGTCACGGTCTTACAGACGCCCCTAGGAAGGGTGTTTGGGGCGCCATCCTTAGATTCTCGCTGGAGTGGCTCGGACGACACATCCTCTGATCCAACGACCGTCTTTGGAGACCGGAGTTCTTATGAAGGTTCGTGGGACGCCCTTCCTGTGATTACAGAGGCCTTCACTCCTTGAGGAAGAGGGTTCGACCATTGAGCACAATGGTACTGACCTTCAGCACGATTGTACGACCCTTGAGCACGATAGAACGATCCTTGCGCACTAGGGTACGACCCTTGAGCACGACGGTACGATCCTTGCGCACTAGGGTACGACCCTTGAGCACGACGGTACGATCCTTTCGCACTAGGGTACGATCCTTGAGCACGACGGTACGATCCTTGCGCACCAGGATACGACCCTTGAGCACGACGGTACGATTCTTGAGTATGGTGACGTAAAGACATGGTGTGGTACTATGGTATAAGTGCGAGGAGGCGTGGTGTGGGTCGTGTGGTATACCACAGGGAGCTATACAAGCCTGGAGTCTCTATACTTGTCTATATACGATCTTGCAACTTACAAGTCTGGATTCTAATATATTAGCACTATACTAGTACACCCCAGTCGTAGTCTACCAAATCATAGGTCCACTGAAACCGCTTATTCTACGTGTGGAGAGGACAAGAGAGAGAGAGAGAGAGAGAGAGAGAGAGAGAGAGAGAGAGAGAGAGAGAGAGAGAGAGAGAGAGAGAGAGAGAGAGAGAGAGGCAGGTGATTGGGAGAAAGGAGTTTCCTTTCCAATATCAACTATGTATGTGTTTTGTTATAAATGTCTTTTGTTATCATTTATCTGTGCCAAGGGAAGGGAGCTTTCCACCTGGGTACTCTGCCTCTTTATCACGAATATTTTTTTTATGATTATTCAACAGTGACCGACATAATACGGGGAGAAACATGTCCTCAGTGATTGCTCTTTAGACCTGACTATCAAAGATGGGAAAGTTACTGGAAAAGGGAAAAGGCTTTTTAAAAGAAGGAAGTGAATTACACAAGGTTTTCCCGTTCCAGGAAAGAAGGTCGTGTGATAACGGTCAATCCTCGTGTGCTCGGTCTCATCACAGAATCAGCGGGAAGCAGCAGCAGTCAGACTCTGGGCGCCACGGGACCAAGTGACTGGAAATCAATTGGATAACTCATGACAACAGTGGCCAAAATAATACACGTCCCTGACGGAGAGGACAATGATATTACGACGCAAGGAGAGGGCTGGATGGAGTGGAGAGAAGCAAGTAATAGCTAGAGTACTGATGTGGTGGAAGGCTTATGACTCCACTCTACTGAGAGGGAGTCGGAGGAAGAACCCATTCTCGACTTTTGTTCAGTACTCAGCGCTGGGACGAACAAAACCCCTGTTATGAATAATATGAACTAACTGTTCACAAGCGAACTGACTCTTATAGAAGAGGAGACTTTGTCATGATGTGGGGTTTACAGGAAAGAGTAGAGAGTATGGTTATAACACACATGTCTACGTTATTGCAGGGGTGAACTGCAGTGTGTGACGAGTGAAGGTTCAGAGCGGGTCTTTGCTCGACTGAATCTACACGATGTAAATATAAAGAGACGTGGCTTCAGTGGAACGAGGTGCAGACGGGTCTTTGCTCGACTGAATCTACACCATGTAAATATAAGAGACGTGGCTTCAGTGGAACGAGGTGCAGACGGGTCTTTGCTCGACTGAATCTACACCATGTAAATATAAGAGACGTGGCTTCTTCAGTGGAACGAGGCGCAGACGGGTCTTTGCTCGACTGAATCTACACCATGTAAATATAAGAGACGTGGCTTCTTCAGTGGAACGAGGTGCAGACGGGTCTTTGCTCGACTGAATCTACACCATGTAAATATAAGAGACGTGGCTTCTTCAGTGGAACGAGGCGCAGATGGGCTGGACATGGAATCATGGAAATTAGAGTTACAGGAGAATAAGAAGTCGAAAAGAGGGGCTTTATAAGTAGGAGAGTTAGCTAGTGACTGATGGATGAGGGTGGACCATCCACACCCTCTTTAAACGACCATAGCCCCCACATTTCCCCCTCCCCTTAACCAACCATAGACCGCACCCCACCCCCATTCACTAGTTATAGACCCTATCCTTTCCCCTTTAAGCATCCATAGACCCCAGCTCTCCCCCCTTAACCAACATAGACCCCATCCTTCCCCATTTAACCAATCATAGATCCCACCCCTCCCCCTTTAACCAACCATAGACCCTACCCCTTTCCCTAAACCAACCATAGACCCCATCCCTCCCCCATTTCAGCAACCATAGACCCCCCACACCCTCCCTCTTTTAACCAACCATAGAGCCCACCCCTCCCCCAGTTCAGCAACCATAGACCCCCACACCCTCCCTCTTTTAACCAACCATAGAGCCCACCCCTCCCTTTTTAACCAGCCACAGACCCTCACCCTCCCCCCCTCAACCAACCATAGACCGCACCCCTCCCCCTTTCACCACCTATAGACCCCATCCTTCCCTCTTTAAGTAACCATAGACCTTACCCTTCACCCCTTTAAGCAACCATAGACCCCCCTCTCCCCTTTAACCAACCATAGACCCCTTCCCCTGGGGGCATCTTGGGGTTGCCTTACCTACTTGCTAGGTGAGGTTTGCATCAGGACGGAGCCATAGCAGTACTGGCGAGGGAAATTGAAAGGGCGAGAATCCCGCCCGCTAAACGTTACTTATGGTTCTTTTTATCACTCGAAATGATACCCTTAGTTCCCCCCCCCTCTCTCGTCTCCCCCTCCCCCCCCCAAGGATGACATCTGCGCCCGCAACCCAGACGCACATAGTGAGAGATTTCCTCTCTCTCTCTCTCTCTCTCTCTCTCTCTCTCTCTCTCTCTCTCTCTCTCTCTCTCTCTTTCTGCTCTCTCTCTTTCTGCTCTCTCTCTTTCTGCTCTCTCTCTCTCTCTCTCTCTCTCTCTCTCTCTCTCTCTGCTCTCTCTCTTTCTGCTCTCTCTCTTTCTGCTCTCTCTCTCTCTCTCTCTCTCTCTCTCTGGCGCTGCCAACGTACAATTTTCCTGGAGGAGGAGAGAGAGAGAGTCTCCCCACCTCCCCCTTCTCCCGGTACCTACGATGAATTCTCTTTTCTTTTTTCTCTTGCCAATAGGCAGGCAGTGGCCTGGCGCGTCGTGCTGAGAGAGAGAGAGAGAGAGAGAGAGACTGTGCGGTAACCAGCCATGCTAGAAGGATCTACGAAGAATGTGGTGGCTATCACGAAACATATGTCTCTCGTTTGAGTCTCCAAACTGTTGTTTTGAGTCTCCAGAATGTTGCTTCGAGTCTCCAAACTGTTGTTTTGAGTCTCCAGAATGTTGCTTCGAGTCTCCAAACTGTTGTTTTGAGTCTCTAAACTGTTGTTTTGAGTCTCCAAAATGTTATGAGACTCCAAACTGTTGTTTTGAGTCTCCAGAATGTTGCTTCGAGTCTCCAAACTGTTGTTTTGAGTCTCTAAACTGTTGTTTTGAGTCTCCAAAATGTTATGAGACTCCAAACTGTTGTTTTGAGTCTCCAGAATGTTGCTTCGAGTCTCCAAACTGTTGTTTTGAGTCTCTAAACTGTTGTTTTGAGTCTCCAAAATGTTATGAGACTCCAAACTGTTGTTTTGAGTCTCCAGAATGTTGCTTCGAGTCTCCAAACTGTTGTTTTGAGTCTCCAGAATGTTGCTTCGAGTCTCCAAACTGTTGTTTTGAGTCTCTAAACTGTTGTTTTGAGTCTCCAAAATGTTATGAGACTCCAAACTGTTGTTTTGAGTCTCCAGAATGTTGCTTCGAGTCTCCAAACTGTTGTTTTGAGTCTCTAAACTGTTGTTTTGAGTCTCCAAAATGTTATGAGACTCCAAACTGTTGTTTTGAGTCTCCAGAATGTTGCTTCGAGTCTCCAAACTGTTGTTTTGAGTCTCTAAACTGTTGTTTTGAGTCTCCAAAATGTTATGAGACTCCAAACTGTTGTTTTGAGTCTCCAGAATGTTGCTTCGAGTCTCCAAACTGTTGTTTTGAGTCTCCAGAATGTTGCTTCGAGTCTCCAAACTGTTGTTTTGAGTCTCTAAACTGTTGTTTTGAGTCTCCAAAATGTTATGAGACTCCAAACTGTTGTTTTGAGTCTCCAGAATGTTGCTTCGAGTCTCCAAACTGTTGTTTTGAGTCTCTAAACTGTTGTTTTGAGTCTCCAAAATGTTATGAGACTCCAAACTGTTGTTTTGAGTCTCCAGAATGTTGCTTCGAGTCTCCAAACTGTTGTTTTGAGTCTCTAAACTGTTGTTTTGAGTCTCCAAAATGTTATGAGACTCCAAACTGTTGTTTTGAGTCTCCAGAATGTTGCTTCGAGTCTCCAAACTGTTGTTTTGAGTCTCTAAACTGTTGTTTTGAGTCTCCAAAATGTTATGAGACTCCAAACTGTTGTTTTGAGTCTCCAATCTGTTATTTTGTGTCAAAACTGCAGTTTTAAGTATCCAAACTGATGTTTTGAGTCTCCAAACTGTTGTTATGAGTCTCCAGACAGTTGTCTTGAGTCTCCAATCTTTTGTTTTGAGTCTTCAAACTGTTGTTTTGAGTTTCCAAACTGTTGTTATGAGTCTCCAAACCGTTGTTCTGAGTCTCCAATCAGTTGTTTTGAGTCTCAAAGCTGTGTTTTTAGTCCCCAAACTGTTTTGAGTCTCTATTCTTTTGAGTCTCCAAACTATTGTTTTGAGTCTCGAAAATGTTACGAGTCTCCAATTTGTTGTTTTGAGTCATCAAGCTGTTGTTTTGAGTCGGCAATCTGTTCTTTTGAGTCTCCAATCTGTTGTTTTGAGACTCTAAACTTGTTTTGAGCCTCCAAACTGTTGTTTTGACTGTCCAATCCGTTGTTTTGAGTCTCTAAAATACTGAGTCTCCAAAATGTTGTTTTGAGTCTCCAAAATGTTGTTATGAGTCTTCAAACTGTTGTTTCGAGTCTCCAAACTGCTGTTTTGAATCTCCAAAATGTTGTTATGAGTCTCCAAACTGTTGTCTTGAGTCTCCGAACTGTTGTTTTGAGTCTCCAAAATGTTGTTATGAGTCTCTAAACTGTTCTTTTGAGTCTCTATAATATCCTTATGAGTATACAAGCTGTTGTTTTGAGTCTCCAAACTGCTGTTTTGAGTCTCCAAAACGTTGTTATGAGTCTCCAAACTATTGTTTTGAATCTCCAAACTGTTGTTATGAGCCTCCAAAATGTTATGAGTCTCCAAACTGTTCTTTTGAGTCTCCAAACTGCTGTTTTGAGTCTTTAATCTGTTGTTTTGAGTCTTCAAACTGTTATTTTGAGTCTCCAAACTGTTGCTTTGCGTCTCCAAAATGTTGTTTTGAGTCTCCAAACTATTGTTTTGAGTCTCCAAACTGTTGTTATGAGTCTCCAAACTTGTTTGAGTCACTAATCTGTTGTTTTGAGTCTCCAATCTGTTGTCTTGTTTCCAAACTGTTCTTCTGAGTCTCCAAACTGTTGTCATGAGTCTCCAATCCGTTGTTTTGAGTCTCCAAAATGTTGTTTTGAGTCCCCAAAGTCTTTTCTTGAGTCTCCAATCTGTTGTTTTGAGTCTCCAAACTGTTTTGAGTCTCCAAACTGTTGTTATGAGTCTCCAAAATGTTGTTATGAGTCTTCAGTCGGTTGGTATGAGTCTTCAAACTGTTGTTTCGAATCTCCAAACTTGTTTTGAGTCTCCAAAATGTTGTTATGAGTCTTCAAACTGTTGTTTCGAGTCTCCAAACTGTTGTTTTGAATCTCCAAAATATAGTTATGAGTCTCCGAACTGTTGTTCTGAGTCTCCAAACTGCTGTTTTGAGTCTCCAAACTGTTATTATGTCTCTAAACTGTTGTTTTGAGTCTCCAGTCTGTTGTTTTGTCTCTAAACTGTTGTTTTGAGTCTCCAAACTATGGTTTTGTGTCTCCAAACTGTTGTTTTGAGTTTCCAAACTGTTGTTATGAGTCTCCAAACAGCTGCTTTATGTCTTTAATCTGTTGTTTTGCGTCACCTTACTGTGTTTTAGTCTCCAAACTGTAGTTTTGAGTCTCCAAACTATTGTTTTGAGTCTCCAATCTATTCTTTTGAGTCTCCAATCTGTTGTGTGAGTCTTTAAACTGTGGTTTTGAGTCTCTAAATTGTTGTTGTGAGTCTCCAAACTGTTGTTCTGAGTCTCCAATCTGCTGTTTTGAGTCTCCAATCTGTTGCTTTGAGTCTCCAAACTTGGTTTTTTTTGAGTCTTCAAACTGGTTTTGAGTCTCCAATCTGTAGTTTTGCGTCACCAAACTGTGTTTTAGTCTCCAAACTGTTGTTTTGAGTCTCCAAACTATTGTTTTGAGTCTCCAATCAGTTATTTTTAGTCTCCAATCTGTTGATTGAGTCCTCAAACTGTGGTTTTGAGTCTCCAAATTGTTCTTGTGAGTCTCCAAACTGTTGCTTTGAGTCTCCAATCTATTGTTTTGAGTCTCCAATCTGTTGTTTTGAGTCTCCAAACTTTTGCTTTGAGTCTCCATGACATTGTCATGAGTCTCCAATGTGTTGCTTTCAGTCTCCAAACTGGTTTGAGTCTCCAAACTATTGTTTTGAGTCTCCAATCTGTTCTTTTTAGTCTCCAATCTGTTGTTTGAGTCTTCAAACTGAGGTTTTGAGTCTCCAAATTGTTGTTGTGAGATCTCCAAACTGTTGCTTTGAGTCTCCAATCTATTGTTTTGAGTCTCTAATCTATTGTTTTGAGTCTCCAATCTGTTGTTTTGAGTCTCCAAAATATCATGAGTCTCCAATCTGTTGTTTTGAGTCTCCAAACTGTTGTTTTGAGACTCCAAACTATTTTTAGTCTCCAATCTGTTGTTATGAGTCTCCAAACTGTTGTTTTGAGTCTCCATGATATTGATATGTGTCTCCAATGTGTTGCTTTCAGTCTTCAAACTGTTTTGAGTCTAGAAACTCTTGTTTTGAGTCTCCAAAATGTTGTTATGTCTCCAATCTGTTGTTATGAGTCTCCAAACTTGTTTTGTGTCTCCAAACTGTTGCTTCGAAACTCCAAACTGTTGTTTTAAGTCTCCAAGATGTTGCTTTGAGTCTCCAAAATGTTGTTATGAGTCTCCTATGTTTTTTGAGTCTCCAAACTGTTTTGAGTCTTCAAACAGGTTTTGAGTCTGCAATCTGTTGTTATGAGTCTCCAAACTGTTGTTTTGAATATCCAAACCGTTGTTTTGGGTATCTAAACTGTTGTTTTGAGTCTGCAAACTGTTGCTTTGAGTCTCCAAACTGTTGTTTTGATTCTCCAAACTGTTGCTGTGACTCTCCAAACTGTTGTTTTGAATCTTCAAATTGTTGTTTTGTATCTCCAAGCTGTTATTTGAGTCTGCAAACTGTTGCTTTCAGTCTCCAATCGTTTGTTATGAGTCTCCAAACTTGTTTTGAGTCTCCAAACTGTTGCTTCGAAACTCCAAACTGTTGTTTTAAGTCTCCAAGATGTTGCTTTGAGTCTCCAAAATGCTGTTATGAGTCTCCAATATGTTTTTTGAGTCTCCAAACTGTTTTGAGTCTTCAAACAGGTTTTGAGTCTGCAATCTGTTGTTATGAGTCTCCAAACTGTTGTTTTGAATATCCAAACTGTTGTTTTGGGTATCTAAACTGTTGTTTTGAGTCTGCAAACTGTTGCTTTGAGTCTCCAAACTGTTGTCTTGATTCTCCAAACTGTTGCTGTGACTCTCCACACTGTTGTTTTCAATCTCCAAATTGTTGTTTTGCATCTCAAAACTGTTATTTGAGTCTGCAAACTGTTGCTTTCAGTCTCCAATCTGTTGTTTTGAATCTCCAAACTGTTGTTTTGAGTCTCCAAAATGTTGTTATGAGTTTTTAGACTGTTGTCTTGATACTCCAATCTCTTTCTTTTGAGTCTCCAATCTGTTTTTAAGTCTCCAACCTGTGGTTTTGAGTCTCCAAACCGTTGTTGTGACTCTCCAAACTGTTCCTTTGAGTCACCAATCTGTTGTTTTGAGTCTCCAAACTGTTTTGAGTCTCCAATCTGTTGTTTTGAGTCTCCAACTGTTGTTTGGTCTACAAACTGTTGTTTAGTCTTCAAATTGTTGCTTTTATTCTCCAATCTGTTGTTTTGAGTCTCCAAGCTGTTGTTTTGAGTCTTCAACATCTTCTTATGAGTCTCCAATCTATTGGTTTAAGTCTCCAAACTGTTTTGAGTCTCCAAACTGTTCTTTTGAGTCTCCAAAATGTTGTTATAAATCTCCAATCTGTTGTTATGAGTCTCCAAACTTGTTCTGAGTCTCCAAACTGTTGCTTCCAGTCTCCAAACTGTTGTTTAAAGTCTCCAATCTCTTGTTTTGAGTCTCCAAACTGTTCTGAGTCTTTAAACGGCTTTTGATTCTCCAATATGTTCTTATGAGTCTTCAAACTGTTGTTTTGAATCTCCAAACAGCTGTTTTGAATCTCTAAACTGTTGTTTTGAATCTGCAAACTGTTGCTTTGAGTTTGTAAACTGCTGTTTTGATTCTACAAATTAATGTTTTGAATCTCCAAACTGTTGTTGTGAGTCTCCAAACTGTTGTTGTGTCTCCAAACTGTTGTTTTGAGTCTCTAAACTGTTGTTATGGTTCTTTAAACTGTTGTTTTGAGCCTCCAAACTGTTGTTTTGAGTCTTCAAACTGTTTCATTCTCCAACCTGTGGTTTTGAGTCTCCAAACCGTTGTTGTGAATCTCCAAACTGTTCCTTTGAGTCTCCAATCTGTTGTTTTGAATCTCCAAACTGTTGTTTTGAGTCTCCAAAATGTTGTTAGGAGTTTTTAGACTGTTGTCTTGATTCTCCAATCTCTTTCTTTTGAGTCTCCAAACAGTTTTGAGGCTCCAATCTGTTGTTTTGAGTCTCCAAACCTGTTTTGAGTCTCCAAACTCTTGCTTTTATTCTCCAGTCTGCTGTTTTGAGTCTCCAAACTGTTATTTTGAATCTCCAAATGGTTATTGTGAGTCTCCAAACTGTTGCTTTGAATCTCCAATCTTTTGTTTTGAGCCTCAAAACTGTTGTTGTGAGTCACCAAACGGTTGCTTTGAGTTTCCAAACTGTTGTTTTGATTATCCAAACTGTCGATTTGAGTCTAAAATCTTGTTATATCTCCAAACTGTTGTTTTGAGTCTCCAAACTGTTCTTTAGTCTCTAAACTGGTGCTTTGAGTCTCCAACCTGTTGTTTTGAGTCTCCAAACTGTTGTTTTGAGTCTCCAAAATGTTGTTGTGTGCCTCCAATCTCTTGCTTTGTCTCCAAACTGTTGTTTTCACTCTTTAATCTGCTGTTTTGAGTCTGCAAACTGTTGGTTAGAGTCTCCAATTTGGTATTTTGACTCTCCAAACTGTTTTCAGTTTCCAAACTGTTGTTTTGAGTCTCCAAACTGTTGTTTTGAGTCTGCAATCTGTTGTTTTGAGTCAGCAAACTGTTGTTTTGAGTGTTCAATCTCTTGTTTTGGGTCTCCAAACTGTTTTGAGTCTCCAGACTGTTGTTTTGAGTCTCCAAGTTGTTTTTTTGAGTTTCCAAGATGTTGTTATGAATCTCTAAACAGTTGTTTTGTCTCCAAAATGTTGTTTGAGTCTTCAAACTGTTGTTCTGAGTCTCCAAACATTTGTTTTGAGTCTCCAAAATGTTATGAGTCTCCAAACTGTTGTTTTGAGTCTCCAAAATGTTTTTATGAGTCTCTAAACTGTTGTTTTCAGTCTCCAAAATTTTGTTTTGAGTCTACAACCTGTTGTTTTCAGTCTCCAAAATGTAACCAACCATGATAGAAGGATCTACGAAGACTCTGGTGGCTCTCACGAAGCATATGTCTCTGTATGATTCTCCAGACTGTTGTTCTGAGTCTCAAGTTTGTTGTTTTGAGTCTCCAAACTGTTCTTTTGAGTCACCAAAATGTTGCTATGAGTCTCCAAACTGTTGTTTTGAGTTTCCACAATATTGTGAGTCTTCAAAATGTTATGAGTCTCCAAACTGTTGTCTTAAGTCTCCAATTTATTGTTTGAGTCTGCAAAATGTTGTTTTGAGTCTGCAAACTGTTGTTTTGAGTCTCCACTCTGCTGTTTTGAGTCTCCAAACTGTTTTGAGTCTCCAAACTGTTTTGAGTCTACAAACTGCTCTTTTGAGTCACCAAACTCTTGTTTTGAGTCTCCAAATTGTTGTTTTGAGTCTCAAAAATTTTATGAATCTCCAAACTGTTGTTTTGAGTCTCCAAAATGTTGTTATGAGTCCACAAACTGTTGTTTTGAGTCTCCAAACTGTTGTTTTGAGTCTCCAAACTGTTGCTCAAAGTCTTTAATCCGTTGTTTTGAGTCTCCAAACTGTTGTTTTGAGTCTCCAGAATGCTGTTTTGAGTCGCCAAAATCTTGTTTTGTCTCCAATCTGTTGTTGTGAATCTGTGTTTTTAGTCTCCAAACTGTTGTTTTGAGTCTCCAACCTATTGTTTTGAGTCTCCAAACTATTGTTTTGAGTCTCCAACCATTTTTTGAGTCTGCAATCTGTTGTCTGAGTCTCTAAACTGTTGTTTTAAATCTCCAAACTGTTGTTTTGAGTCTGCAAACTGTTGTTTTGAGTCTCGAAACTGTTATTTTGAGTCTCCAAAATGTTGTTATGAGTCTCCAAACTGATGTTTTGACTCCAAAATATTGTTATGAGTCTTCATACTGTTGTTTTGAGTCTTCAACCTGCTGTTTTGAGTCTCCAAAATGTTGTAATGAGTCTCCAAACTGTTGTTTTCAGTCTCCAAAATGTTATGAGTCTCCAAACTGTTGTTTTCAGTCTCGAAAATGTTATGAGTCTCCAAACTGTTGTTTTCAGTCTCCAAAAGGTTGTTTTGAGTCTCCAAACTGTTCGGTTCATTATCAGACCCAGTTGTGTTATCTGATCAATATCTTTGAACTGTAGCTTCCACTTGATAATGACAACCCCATCCCTCTCCCCACCCAAGATCTCACACGGTACGACCCTTCAATGCAACGGTACGACCCTGGGCACGACGGTACGACCCTTGAGCACGACGGTACGACACTTCAGCACGATGGTACGACCCTTGACAACGACGGTACGACCCTAAGCACGACGGTACGACCCTTGAGCACGACGGTACGACACTTCAGCACGATGGTACGACCCTTGACAACGACGGTACGACACTTCAGCACAACGCTACGACCCTTGACAACGACGGTACGACCCTGAGCACGACGGTACGACCGTTAACAACGACGGTATTACGACCCTTGAACACGACAATACGACCTTTGAACACGACGGTATCATGACCTTTAAGAACGACTTCACTACGACCCTTGAGCACGATGAGACGACCCTTGAACACGACGATACGACCTTTGAACACGACGGTATCATGACCTTTAAGAACGACTTCACTACGACCCTTGAACACGACGATACGACCCTTGAGCACGACGAGACGACCCTTGAACACGACGATACAACCTTTGAACACGACGGTATCATGACCTTTAAGAACGACTTCACTACGACCCTTGAACACGACGATACGACCCTTGAACACGACGGTATCATGACCACGACTTCACTACGACTCTTGAGAACGACGAGACGACTCCACTACGACCCTTGAGCCCTATGAGCACAAGACGCATAGGCCCACGTCTGTGTAAGGTCAGAGACCTTATTGACCCACCCGACCTCCGAGTGTGTGTGTGTGTGTGTGTGTGTGTGTGTGTGTGTGTGTCCCAAAAACCCCATGCTGAGGGTGGTGGTGGCGGGGGGGCAGCAGTCCAGATCGGCGCCAGGTTATAATTAAGAGCGATCCTATCTCAGTTAGTTAATCATTCTGATGAAGATTGACACACGAATATTACACCTCAATCCATCAATCGCGAGGTTGTGTTAGCTGCTGAGGAACGGGCTTGGGAGGGCGGGAGGGAGGGGACGCTACATCCTCTCGCACAAAACCGACCCCGGGCGAAAGGCTGAAGAAAACGGGGGGGGAAGGGACGTGCGTCCCACAGAAAATGGCCGGCGGGTTCATAAAGCAAGAGAGAGAGAGAGAGGGAAAAAATAGATTAGACGAGAAGTGTGAGAGGTAAAGAGAATATATATATATATATATATATATATATATATATATATATATATATATATATATATATATATATATATATATATATATATATAATATTCTATGAAGGTGCGCGTTCATTTGCACTTTATTCGTATATATGTATAAATATTTTATTATTTTCTTATACTTTGTCGTTGTCTCCCGCGTTAGCAAGGTAGCGCAAAGAAACAGACGAAAGAATGGCCTAACCCACCCACATACACATGTATATACATACACGTCCACACACGCACATATACATACCTATACATTTCAACGTATACATATATATACATATAAACACGTAAACAATTCATACTTGCTGCCTTTATTCAATCCGTCGCCACCCCGCCAAACATGAAATGACATCCCCTCCCCCCGCACGCACAAAGGCCATATTCGTTCACACTCAGTCTCTAGCTGTCATGTAATAATGCACCGAAACCACAGCTCCCTTTCCACATCCAGGCCCCACAGAACTTTCCATAGTTTACCCCAGACGCTTCACATGCCCTGGTTCATTCCATTGACAGCACGCTGACCCGGTATACCACATCGTTCTATTTCACTCTATTCCTTGCACGCCTTTCATCCTCCTGCATGTTCAGGCCCAGATCACTCAAAATCTTTTTCACTCCATCTTTCCACCTCCAATTTGGTCTCCCACTTTTCCTCGTTCCCTCCACCTGACACATATATCCTCTTGGTCAATCTTTCATCACTCATTCTCTCCATGTGACCAGACCATTTCAAAACACCCCCTTCTGCTCTCTCTTTTTATTACCACAAATCTCTCTTACCCTTTCTTTACTTACTCGATCAAACCACCTCACACCAAATATTGCCCTCAAACGTCTCATTTCCAGCACATCCACCCTCCTCCGCAGAACTCTATAGCCCACGCCCCGCAACCATATAACATTGTTGGAACCACAATTCCTTCAAACATACCCATTTTTGCTTTCCAAGATAACATTCTCGACTTCCACACATTTTTCAACGCTCCCAGAACTTTCACCCCCTCCCCCACCCTATGATTCACTTCCGCTTCCATGGTAACATCCGCTGCCAAATCCACTCCCAGATATCTAAAAGACTTCACTTCCTCCAGTTTTTCTCTATTCAAACTTACCTCTCAATTGACTTTTCCCTCAACCCTACTGTACCTAATAACTTTGCTCTTATTCACATCTACTCTCAGCTTTTTTCTTTCACACACTTTACCAAACTCAGTCACCAGCTTCTGCAGTTTCTCACCCGAATCAGCCATCAGCGCTGTATCGTCAGTGAACAACGACTGACTCACTTCCCAAGCTCTCTCATCCACAACAGACTGCATACTTGCCCCTCTTTCCAAGACTCTTGCATTCACCTCCCTAACAACCCCATCCATAAACAAATTAAACAACCATGGAGACATCACGCACCCCTTCCGCAAACCAACATTCACTGAGAACCAATCACTTTCCTCTCTTCCTACACGTACACATACCTTACATCCTCGATAAAAGCTTTTCACTGCTTCTAACAACTTGCCTCCCACACCATACATTCTTAATACCTTCCACAGAGCATCTCTATCAACTCTGTCGTATATATATATATATATATATATATATATATATATATATATATATATATATATATATATATATATATATATATATATATATATACTTACTTGAGCACGACGGTACGACCCTTGAGCACGACACCACGACAATTTGGCTATGATGCTGGCAGAAAGGAGACATTCATAGCCAAGGTCGTACCGTCGTGCTCAAGACCGTACCGTCGTGCTCAAGTGTTGTACCGTCGTGCTGAAGGGTCGCATCGTCGTACTCAAGGCTGCACCGTCGTGCTCAAGGGCCACACCGTCTTGCTCAAGTGTCGTAGAGTCGTGCTCAGATGTCGTACCGTCGTTCTCAAGGGTCGTACAGTCGTTTCCATGAGTCGTACCGTCGTGTTCAAGGGCCGTACGTGACCACTGTGGTGAACACTGTTGATATGTATGAACATTTGTGAGTTTACCACATTGAACACGACACCACTGCCTTGTGTATGAACAGTAAACCAACTGACCCTGATGAGTTTACATGAAGACCACGAGTTTACGCTTCAGCATCCCAGGGTATACACACACAGTCCCTCAACCTGAACAGACTGACAGAACAGAACGAGACGTTAACCGAATCTGGCTTAACGATCAACAAGACACTGGACTCCTACAATTAACGAATCGTTAAACACGGACGATCAACGAGACACTGGACTCCTACAATTAACGAATCGTTAAACACGGACGACCAACGAGACACTGGAAACCTACAATCGACGAATCGTTGAACACGGACGATGAACGAAACACGACACATACGATTAACAAGTCGTTAAACACGGACGATCAACGAGACACTGGACACCTGCGATTAACGAATCATTAAACAAGGACGATCAACGATACACTGGACACCTACGATTAACGAATCGTTAAACACGAACGATCAACGAGACAATGGAAACCTACGATCAACGAATCGTTAAACACGGACGATCAACGACATTGGAAACCTACGATCAACGAATCAATAAACACGGACGATCAACGAGAAACTGGACATCTATGATCAACAAATCATTAAACACGTACGATCAACGAGACACTGGGAACCTACGATCAACGAATCAATAAAACCGGACGATCAACGAGACACTGGACATCTATGATCAACGAATCATCAAAAACCTACAATCAACGAGACATTGGAAACCTACGATCAACGAATCGTTAAACACGACGATCAACGAGACACTGGATACCCACGATCGACGAATCATTAAACGCGTACAATCAACGAGACATTGGAAACCTACGATCAACGAGACACCGAACATCTATGATCAACGAATCATTAAACACGCATGATCAACAGGACACCGAACACCTATGATCAACGACACATTGAACACCTACGATGAACGGCACATTGAACAAGGGGAATGAAAGTTGATAAAACGTATATCCAGTGATAACTTCCCCCCCCCCCCCTCTATTTTGTTATCAGTTATTCGTTACTGTTATCTTTATCTCGATAACAAGTTCCGTTATCTACCAAATGTTCTTTCTGTTCTTCTTGTATATCTTTTTTTCTTTGTTGGCACTGGTGTGTGTGTGTGTGTGTGTGTGTGTGTGTGTGTGTGTGTGATGGGGCGTTGCGTCACAACACGGACCGTCACGCCACGTTACGTCACTTCACATAAAACACGGACTTAACCCGTTGCATGATGGCTGAACATTGGCACCTGCGTGACGCATAGCCTGCGTCACATGTGACGGCCATGAACGCATGGGTGACGGATCACCTCCGTCACATGTGACGACAAATTACCACACAGGTGACGGATCATCACCGTCACCAATAGCAATCTCTAACACATGCGTGACGGATCGCCACCGTCACATGTGACGTGGGTGACGGCGTCACACTGCTGGAACATATAGGACCAAAGGCCCCGGACGCCTACCCACTTACTGGAACTGGAAGGATGGAAGAACCTTGGACGCATGGATGGAAGAGGTGGTACTGGAAGGATGGAAGAGGAGGTACTGGAAGGAAGAGGAGGTACTGGAAGGATGGAAGAGGAGGTACTGGAAGGATGGAAGAGGAGGTACTGGAAGGATGGAAGAGGAGGTACTGCAAGGATGGAAGAGGAGGTACTGGTGTGATGGAAGAGGAGGTACTGGAAGGACGGAAGAGGAGGTACTGGAAGGATGGAAGAGGAGGTACTGGAAGGATGGAAGAGGAGGTACTGGAAGGATGGAAGAGGTGGTACTGGAAGGAAGAAAGAGGATGTACTGGAAGGATGGAAGAGGAGGTAGTGGAAGGATGGAAAAGGAGGTTTCGGAAGGATAGAAGAGGAGATACTGGAAGGACGGAAGAGGTGGTACTGGAAGGATGGAAGAGGAGGTACTGGAAGGATGGAAGAGGAGGTACTGAAAGGATGGAAGAGGAGGTACTGGAAGGATGGAAGAGGAGGTACTGGAAAGATGGAAGAGGTGGTACTGGAAGGATGGAAGAGGAGGCACTGGAGGGATGGAAGAGAAGGTACTGGAGGGATGGAAGAGGAGGTACTGGAAGGATGGAAGAGGAGGTACTGGATGGATGGAAGAGGAGGTACTGGATGGATGGAAGAGGTGGTACTGGAAGGATGGAAGAGGAGGCACTGGAAGGATGGAAGAGGTGGTACTGGAAGGATGGGAGAGGTGGTACTGGAAGGATGGAAGAGGAGGTACTGGAAGGATGAAAGAGGAGGTACTGGAAGGATGGAAGAGGTGGTACTGGAAGGATGGAAGAGGAGGCACTGGAAGGATGGAAGAGGAGGTACTGGAAGGATGGAAGAGGAGGTACTGGAAGGATGGAAGAGGAGGTACTGGAAGGATGGAAGAGGAGGTACTGGAAAGATGGAAGAGGTGGTACTGGAAGGATGGACGAGGAGGTATTGGAAGGATGGAAGAGGAGGTACTGGAAGGATGGAAGAGGTGGTACTGGAAGGATGGAAGAGATGGTACTGGAAGGGATGAAAGAGCAGGTACTGGAAGGATGGAAAAGGATGGAGGTTAACACCTTGAACCACTTAGCTATATGACTGGTGGTGACCCACACACGGGACGTCTTTTGCTGGGGGACAAATGGTGCAAAGCAGAGAGACAGTGAGTGCGTCTGCTCTGCCTATGACCTTCACATTCCCCTCGGGTTGACCTGACCTGCTCAGCATCCGTGACACCCTCTAACACCCACCCATGACATGAATGGACCATTGTCACTATGTATTTAGCGCATCTTCAATAGGTCGACCGTAACCCAAGCGTCTGGCGCACACCAGCAGCGTCCAGCATCAGTTCTTCGACTTCGCCTCCGCCGTGAAGGAGGCGAAGTCCCGGGGTGGCCTGTGAGCAGATGTGTCGCTCCCTCCGGCACGGGCCGTCATGGAATTCCCCCGGGACAGCGAGCTGAACGAACACTTGTCCCCTCCCTCCCCGTCTCACGACCGCTCATGCAGCTCCCATGTACCTGGACATTTTTTTTTTTGCTTTCTTTTTACGAACGCCTTCCCGCCCGACCCTTGTGTTGCCGTGAGCCACACAGTGGTAGTTTTGAGACAATGGCTCTTTCTCTCTCTCTCTCTCAGTAGTAGTACGTGGTCTGGCAGCCCCCCGGCGGAGGCACACACACACACACACACACACACACACACACACACACACCATCATTACCTGATCCCATCATGACACACAGCATCATGAAGACCGAGAATATCAGATCCGATATACTGATTGGGGGAAAAGCGATCAAATGATACTTGAGTCTGATCATGTGGCAAACGAGGACATGAGAGCAAATACGAAAGCAGACTCACAGATGAGACATAAGTAGTTCTTATATTGGAATACATAGAGTTCTGTAGCCATGGCATAGATCACCATGACTGTGGCATAGATCGCTGTTACTGATGGTTCTGCGGACTTTACAAAGAACGGGTGAGAAAAAAGGGGTGTACCTTTTCGCTGCAAGTACAGAGGGAAGGTTACAAGAGATGTTACAAGAGATGGTGTTTAGAATGCGTGAGAGACTTAGCCATGCACAGTGCATATAGTTGTGGCACTACAGCCATCTTGCAGTTGAATGACGCAAGTGAGAAAAAAGATTAAGCAACGGCAGGATAAGATAAAGAGGAAGAAAAAGATAAGGAAAGAATATCCTGGACATGGCTGGCAACGAGACAAAAGTTACTTCGGCATGAATTCATCAGAAGTAGAAATGTCCGTCAAAGAGACAGTTAACCAGACTAAGAGATACAGAGGGAAGAGTTGAAGAAGTGTGATGTAAAAGAGACGAAAGGATGACAAGGGTATAATTGTGTCCACTGTGAGACGGGACAAGGAGGATATCTTGGGATAAACAAATGAAATATCTAGAAAAGACAGACTGCTTGCTAAGTGTTGATCCCTTGTAAGGCATGTAGTCGAGAGGGAGAGTTCTTCCTATGTGCTGAAGTAAAGTGCAGACATGCTGGGCAAGCCGCCTGAAATGTCGTTCAAAATGTAGCTGGAGGATGATACTGTGCCATGAGAATGGAAGAAGGCAAGTGTCGTACCTTTCTTTAAGAAAGGAGATTGGGAAATTCCGCTGAATTGCAGACCAGTCTCTGACAAGTGTGGTTTGTAAAATACTTAAAAGATTATCAGAAAGTAATGGGATTGAGCACTTATAAAGCAAAAAAACAAAGGAAGCGAGATGAAACACGGGATCAATGAAAGATCATGTTTTAACACAGAACTTAACTTCTACGAGAGAGTGAGCTCCGTTTTAGACAAAATAAAAAGGCTGGATGGATTCTCTGTGTTTGGACTGCCAGGAAAAAAACATTTGACTCTGTGTCACACAGGAGGCTGGTAAAGAAGAGGGACCTTCAGGCAAGAATAAGGGAGACTCTTGACTTGGACTGAAAACTACCTGAGTGGAAGGAAAGTCGGGATACATTTCATGTTAACACTCCCGAGATGAGTTGAGGGCGCCAGTGGTGTACTACAAGGTTCGGTCTGGGACCACTGCTCTTCTTGATCTATGTCAATGACATGCCAGAAAACTGGAGTGAGTCCTACATGACGCATTTGCTGATATTGCTAAGGTCATGATGCAATAATTCATGTGCGAGACGGACTTAGAAGACGACACTGTACCTTACCTGTTGCCAGAATCTCACCCGAGGATATCTAACTATAAAGGAGATGAACAGATTTATTTTAGTTAATGTTACAATCGCACTGAAGTACAAGGGAAAGGAAATATTCAGCATCCTACATTAAACCCCAAACTAGAGTAAGACTCTTAGGTTTGGACAAGACACGGAGAGAAGAAAGAAGAGGAATGAGAAAGGCTCCAGAGGAAGGCTCGGTAACAAGGATGATATCTATAACAACATAGTTGACTTACAGTAAAAGGGGTTCAAGGCCATACATTTGTTCATCAAGGAGGAGAAAAGATTTTAGAGCGATTTGATCAGTAGCTTTTCAAACCCGTTTGTTAATGTTAACTGTGAACATTTCCTTGAAGAATATAAACATAGAACAGTGTGTTGATGTTAACTGTGAATGTCCTTGAAAAATATAAACATAGAACAGTGTGTGATGTTAACTGAGAATGTCCTTGAAAAATATAAACATAAATAGTTTGTTGATGTTTACTGTGAACATTTCCTTGAAAAATATAAACACTGAACATTTTGTTGATGTTAACTGTGAACATTTCCTCGAAAAATATAAACACTGAACAATCAGAGCCCATAACATGAAGAAAAAACTTGTAAGATAAGACGCAAAGTAATTTTTGTGGACTAAGAATGGCGACTGACTGTAATAAACTGAATGATGATAATGTGAATGTAGGCAAGATACAGATGTTGAAAATGGTTGTGTTATGGTAGGGAAGGTTCAAGAGATGGAGCCCTATGGGTGCAGAACTCCCTCCCACGTACATGACAACATGGGTAATTACAGAGGGATCCAACACACACACACACACACACACACACACACACACACACACACACACACACACACACACACACACACACATACACACACACACACACACACACACACACACACACACACACACACACACAACACACACACACACACACACGTCAAACACAGCTAACAAAGACACAACTGAGGAATACGAAAATAAATAAATCAACACTAAAATGACGAAAGCAACAACACCGACACGAACGAGGCTGTTAAAGCAATTGCATAAATTACGTAAATTATCCCAGGGTTCGACCCTCGCTACTGGGAAATGTCCCAGGATCTGGCACACACAGATGGGCGACGATGAGGGACTCTACCTTGCGCAACACGACAAGAAAAAATGTCCGTAGGCGGACACGAGAGAGAGAGAGAGAGAGAGAGAGAGAGAGAGAGAGAGAGAGAGAGGAGAGAGAGAGAGAGAGCGCCAAGTGTTCGCTACGAGTTACGGTCGCTGGATAAGAGCGAGAGTCGCGCTCTCTTCTTCTCTTTTTCTTTTCTTTTTTTTTCTTTTTTTTTTAAAGTGTCATTAGCAAAGAGGTAAGATGATGAGGTAATGATTATGACGGGCGAAGAGGTACGCGGTGGGGGGGGGGGGGGATGTGGGGTGTGAGGGGGAGGTGGGGTTTTGGGGGGGGGTTAGAGTCACAGGCACATAGGCCAGTGGAACATTAAGGATGTAAATTACGACCCGGGTGTGTTACGGCCCGACACACCAGCCCAGGGGTGCTTGAGGGAGGTGGGGAGGCGATGGTTGCTCCCGTCGCTCTTCCAGAGCTGGACTCTACCGCTGTGGGAAGCCTCGTGCTGCTGTGGCACAGCTGCTGCACAGCTCAAGTGTTATGCCTGCCTGGCATTACTGAGTAGGGGGCCTTTAGTGGCGCTGCATAGCAGCCTGGAAGGGGTGGCGACGGAAATGGATGAAGGCAGCAAGTATAGACATGGACATGTGTATATATATGTATATGTCTGTGTATGTATATGTATGTATACGTTGAAATGTATATGTATGTATATGTGCGTGTGTGTGTGGGCATTTATGTATATACATGTGTATGTGGATGGGTTGGGGCATTCCTCGACAGTTTCCTTGCGCTACCTGACTAACGCGGGAGACAGCGACAAAGTATAATAGAAATAATATACATACATATATATATATATATATATATATATATATATATATATATATATATATATATATATATATCCCTGGGGATAGGGGAGAAAGAATACTTCCCACGTATTCCCTGCGCGTCGTAGAAGGCGACTAAAAGGGAAGGGAGCGGGGGGCTGGAAATCCTCCCTCCCACTTCTTACTTTTCCAAAATAAGGAACAGAAAAAGAGGCCAAGTGAGGATATTCCCTCTGAGGCTCAGTCCTCTGTTCTTGATGGTACCTCACTAAAGCGAGAAATGGCAAATATATATATATATATATATATTTTACTTGATCGCGGTTTCCCGCGTCAGCGAGGTAGCGCCAGCAAAGAGAAGAAGAATGGCGCATCCACTCACATACACACACACACACATATATATATAAATATATATATATATATATATATATATATATATATATATATATATATATATATATATATATATACATACATAAACGCCTATACATGTACATATACATATACATATCAACATATACACATATACATATATACACATGTACATATTCATACTTGCTTGCCTTCATCCATTCTCGGCGCTACCCCATCCCACAAGAAGCAGCATCGCTATCCCAAGCCTCAGCGAGGTAGCGCCAGGAAAACACAACAAAGGCCACAGCTCCCTATCCACATCCAGGCCCCACAGACTTGTCCATGGTTTACCCCAGACGCTTCACATGCCCTGGTTCAATCCATTGACAGCACGTCGACCCCGGTACACAACGTCGTTCCAATTCACTCTATTCCTTGCACGCATCTCACCCTCCTGCATGTTTAGGCCCCGATGGCTCAAAATCTTTTTCACTCCATCCTTCCACCTCCAATTTGGTCTCCCACTTCTCCTCGTTCTCTCCACCTCTGGGCACATATATCCTCTCTGTTAGTCCTTCCTCACTCATTCTCTGTATGTGACCAAACCATTTCACCACACCCTCTTCTGCTCTCTCAACCACGCTCTTTTTATTACCACACATCTTTCTTATATATAGCCAACTGCTGCTGCATAGGTAGTTAGGTGTATATAGCTGATTGATTCCTGGTGGTTAGTTGCATGGTGTTTACGCAATCTGGGTCGCTGGAGTCAAACGCCCACAATAACTAGCGTTCAAAGCCCCTGAAGTTGGACGTTGGTGTCAAACGCCCATAATAACCAGCGTTCAAAACTCCTGAAGTCCAACATCTCTAACATCTCCTCCATACCCCCCCCTACGTTCGTAATGCTCAACACGGACCTTAAACTGAAGTTCCATCATTGCAACCCTCTTTTCCCTCCACGTCTCGACCTAATTACTGGTCCTTAATTACGTGAACATCAATTACTACGAGCGTTACTTTGGGTTTCGAGCGTTTTCTAAATGGTATTTACCTGTCGTCCTCCGTTCACACAGGCGTATTGACTTAGGGCGTTACCCTCACGCCAGGCTCTCCTACGCTCGCGTGAGACAAGGCGAATACCTCCTGCTGGCGCTGAGGTTTAAAAGGAACAATAACCTTAATTGTAAGTTGCTGTTGGGGTGGAAGTGCCACAAGTATGGAACCAGGAGACAGGGAATAGTACGAGCACAGAGAGATCATAGTTAAGAGAAATGGAAAACGATACTAAAGTAGTTTGTATTCCAGCTATTTGGTTGTTAGTACGATGAAAATGATAACTGGTATGTTACTGTCTACTACCCCGGCTGACCACCCGATGGCTATCACGGCTAACCACCCGATGGCTTCCACGGCTGACCACCAGATGGCTTCCCCAGCTGACCACCAGATGGCTTCCCCGGCTGACCACCAGATGGCTTCCCCGGCTGACCACCAGATGGCTTTCCCAGCTGACCACGCGGTGGCTTCCCCGGCTGACCACCCGATGGCTTTCCCAGCTGATGACTACCCGATCGCTACCCCAGCTAGCCACCCGATGACTTCCGATGCTGACCACCCGAAAGCTTCCCCGGCTGACCACCCGATGGCATCCCCTGCTGACCACCCGGTGGCTTCCCCGGCTGACCACCCGATGGCTACCCCAGCTGACCACCCGATGGAATACGTGGACCAATACATGGGACAACTGAATCTCCCGGTACAATTCATTAGGGGGAAGATATCATATGAGCGATGGTTATATTCTACCGTAGATATCTACAGAGCACCTGTAGAGCTACGTTCCACAAGCTTCAAGTGATTCACTGATACAATACACACTTGACTGTGTCTGGAACGAGTAAACAAAATCTAATCGGACTCTAAGGTATCCAATAAACATAATCGGCAAGGCCAAAGAACATCCACCATTACCTCAGGAATATATATCAAAGGCAAACGCATTGGTAACGACAAGATCATCACACTTTGTCACCGGGACGAGCAGCAACATCACTTGAGACCCAGCACACTGTTGACTCAAGCTCAGAGAATCGAGTGCACTGAAGGAGTTAAAGCCATCGTGACAAAAGGTGTTAAGTCCCACTACTGAGAGGGATTCAATTCCTCATACCAAAGAGAGGGTTAAGTTGTCGTACGCAAGGGGGTTAAAGTCGTCGTATTCATGGACCATTCACAGTGCTGAGGGACGGGGGGGTCGAGAAGGAGTCGAGGCGTTGTACTCAAGGAGTTAAGGGATCGTCCTGAAGGGGATCAAGTCGCCGTAATCAATGGTTTAAGGGATCGTCCTGAAGGGGATCAAGTCGCCGTAATCAAGGGGTTAAGGGATCGTCCTGAAGGGGATCAAGTCGCCGTAATCAATGGTTTAAGGGATCGTCCTGAAGGGGATCAAGTCGTCATAATCAAGGGGTTAAGGAGGGGACTCCAGTGGTGGTACTCAAGCGAGAGGAGCAGGGTCTGCACTCCTGGAGGCATGCAGGGGAGGACCTCCCTGCCAGGTGAGGACCTCCCTGCCAGGAGAGGACCTCCCTGCCAGTGTAGGACCTCCCAGCCAGGTGAGGACCTCCCTGCCAGGTGAGGACCTCCCTGCCTGGTGAGGACCTCCCTGCCAGGTGAGGACCTCCCTGCCAGGGGAGGACCTCCCTGCCAGGGGAGGACCTCCCTGCCAGGTAAGGACCTCCCTGCCAGGTGAGGACCTCCCTGCCAACTGAGGGCATCTCTGCCTGGCGAGGACCTCCCTGCCAGGTGATGGACCTCCCTGCCAGGTGAGGACCTCTCTGCCTGGCAAGGACCTCTCTGCCAGGTGAGGGGCCTCCCTGCCAGGTGAGGGGCCTCCCTGCCGCTGCCGGGTTCATCCGACACTCGAGAGGATGTACGTGGACACACACTCACCTCGTCACACTCACCTGGACGAAAAAATGAAAAGAACAAGAACAGGTGTGTCATGCCGCTACACGCCGGGAACCAGTCGTCACTGCTTTCTCAACACGATCCTGCGAGGGAGGGAAAAAGCGAAGGGAAAATCCCCCAGGTCATCATCATCTGCTGGTTAGCCCGGCAGTTGACGTGGTGGCTGGGGTACAACATGGCGGGGGCGGTGGCTGGGGTACAACATGGCGGGGGCGGTGGCTGGGGTACATGGTGGGGGCAGTGGCTGGGGCATAACGGCGGGGGAGGTGGCTGGGGTACATGGTGGAGGCGGTGGCTGGGGTACAACATGGCGGGGGCGGTGGCTGGGGTACAACATGGCGGGGGCGATGGCTGGGGTACATGGTGGGGGCAGTGGCTGGGGCATAACGGCGGGGGAGGTGGCTGGGGTACATGGTGGGGGCGGTGGCTGGGGTACATGGTGGGGGCGGTGGCTGGGGTACAACATGGCGGGGGCGGTGGCTGGGGTACATGGTGGGGGCGGTGGCTGGGGCATAACGGCGGGGGCGGTGGCTGGGGTACATGGCGGGGGCGGTGGCTGGGGCATAACGGCGGGGGCGGTGGCTGGGGTACATGGCAGGGGCGGTGGCTGGGGTACATGGCGGGGGCGGTGGCTGGGGTACATGGCGGGGGCGGTGGCTGGGGTACATGGCGGGGGCGGTGGCTGGGGCATAACGGCGGGGGCGGTGGCTGGGGTACATGGCAGGGGCGGTGGCTGGGGTACATGGCGGGGGCGGTGGCTGGGGTACATGGCGGGGGCGGTGGCTGGGGTACATGGCGGGGGCGGTGGCTGGGGCATAACGGCGGGGGCGGTGGCTGGGGCATAACGGCGGGGGCGGTGGCTGGGGCAGGATGTGGTAGAGAGGGGAGGGGGCAGGATGGGAAGTGGGTTGGAAACAAAGTTAGTTACCAAGATAACACACTACGTACGGGGACATGGTCAAGAGTTCTTTGCTACAGGGCAACGTTAACGCCCGAGAAAGATAGACAGAGAGATATTAAGATAGATAGATAGATAGATAGATAGACAGATAGATAGAGAGAGAGAGAGAGAGAGAGAGAGAGAGAGAGAGAGAGAGAGAGAGAGAGAGAGAGAGAGAGAGAGAGAGAGAGAGAGAGAGAGAGAGAGCTCAGGCGATACCATCAACAACAACAAAGTCAAACAGATCCATCAGGAAGGCTGTTCAAGGTAGCCCAGGAAAATCATCAACTGGCACGCGTCACGCGTCCCGTGACACTGCACACGTGACGCTGTCCCAGGCTGATGAGGTCGTCTGACGCCACGGGCCACAGGGGCCATTGATGTGGTCTGGGAAGTGAAGTAGTCGCTTTAGAACCATGTGTCATGAGAGCGACGCTGACAAGTGTATCAACTCTTCCAAGGAAGAATTCTACCTCTGTAAATCCTCGCGTGTCATAGAAGGCAACCAAAGAGGGCGCGAGTCAGGGCGGGTAGAAACCCTCCCCTTCTTGTATTTCAATTACTAAAAGGGGAAACAGAAGGAGTCACGCGGGGAGTGCTCATCCTCCTCGAAGGCTCAGATTGGGGTGTCTAAATATGTGTGGGTGTAACCAAGATGAGAAAAAATGAGAGATAGGTAGTATGTTTGAGGAAAAGAACTTGGATGTATTGGCTCTGAGTGAAACGAAGCTCAAGGGTAAAGGGGAAGAGTGGTTTGGGAATGTCTTGGGAGTAAAGTCAGGGGTTAGTGAGAGGACAAGAGCTTAGGAAGGAGTAGCACTACTCCTGAAATAGGAGATGTGGGAGTGTGACAGTGTATGAAAGAAATTTTTAGACTGAAGTGGGAAAATCAGAAAGTGGATGGCGAGAGACTAGTGATTATTAGTGCTTGTGCACCTGACCATGAGAAGAAAGATCATGAGAGGCAAGTGTTTTGGGAGCAGCTGAGTGAGTGTCAGCAGCTATGATGCACGAGACCGAGTATCAGTGATGGGGGATATAAATGCCAAGATGAGTAATGTGGCAGTTGAGGGCATAACTTGTGTTCTTGGGGTGTTCAGTGTTGTAAATGGAAATGGTGAAGAGCTTATGGATTTGTGTGCTGAAAAAAGGACTGGTGACTGGGAATATCTGGTTCAAAAAGAGAGATATACATAAGTACACATATGTAAGTAGAAGAGATGGCCAGAGAGCGCTATTGGATTAAGTGTTAATTGATAGGCGCGTGAAAGAGAGACTTTTGGATGTTAATGTGCTGAGAGGAGCAGCCGGAGGGATGTCCGATCTTTATCTTGAGGCGGCGAAGATGAAGATTTGTAGAGGTTTTCAAAAATATAAGGGAAGAGAGTGGAAAGTAAGTGAGCTGGGAAAGGAGACTTGTGTGAAGAAATGCCAGGAAAGATTGAGTGCAGAATGGCAAAAGGTGAGAGCAAATGACGTGAGGGGAGTGGTGGAGCAATGGGATGTATTTAGGGAAGCAGTGATGGCTTGCGCAAAAGATGCTTGTGACATGACGAAAGTTGGGAGGCGGGCAGACTAGAAATGGGTTGTGAGCGATGGGATGAAGAAGTAAAGTTCTTAGTGAAACAGAAAAGAGAGGCGTTTGGACAATACTAACAAGGAAGGAGTGCAAATTACTGGGAGATGTATAAGATAAAGCGGCAGGAGGTCATGAGAAAGGTGTAAGGATTGAAAAAGAGGGCAAACAAGAGTTGAGGTGAGAGAGTATCATTAAACTTTAGGGAGAATAAAATGATGTTTTGGAAGGAGGTAAATAATATGCGAAAGACTGCAGAATAGATGGGATCATCGGTAAAGGGGACAAGGAGGGAAGTGATAACAGGTAGTGATGAAGTGAGAAGGAGATGAAGTGAGTATTTGGAAGGATTGTTGAATGTGTTTGTGGACAGAGTGACAGATGTATGGCGTTTTGGTTGGAGTGGTGTGAGAAGTGAGAGAATCAGGGAGAGTGGTATGGTGAAGAAAGAAGAGGTGGTGAAAGCTTTGCAGAATATGAAAAGCGGCAAGGCGGTGAAGATGGGTGATACTGCAGTTGAATTATTAAGAAAGGGGGTGACTGTGTTGTTGACTGGTTGGTAAGGCTATTCAGTGTATGAACGGCTCATGGTGAAGTGCCTGAGAATTGGCGGAATGCATGCATAATGCCATTGCACAAAGGCAGAGGAGATAAAGGTGTGTTCAAATTACAGAGGTATAAATTTGCTGAGTATTCCTAGGAATTTATATGTGGGGGCATTGATTGAGAGGGTGAAGGCATGTACAGAGCATCAGACTGGGGAAGAGCCGTGTGGTTTCAGAAGTGGTAGAGGATGTGTGGATCAGGCGTTTGCTTTGAAGAATGTATGTGAGAAATACTTAGAAAAACAAATGGATTTGTAGGTAGCATTTATGGATCTGGAGATGGCATATGATAGAGTTGATAGAGATGATCTGTGGAAGGAATTAAGAATATATGGTGTGGGAGGCAAGTTGTTAGAAGTAGAGAAGTTTCTATCAAGGCTGAAAAACTAGTGTACGAGTAGGAAGAGGGAAGAGCGATTGGTTCCTAGTGAAGGCGGGTCTCCGGCAGGGGTGTGTGGTATCCCCATGGTTGTCTAATTTGTTTATGGACGGGGTGGGTAGGGAGGTAAATGCAAGAGTTTTGGAGAGACGAGCAAGTATGCAGTCTGTTGGGATGAGAGGGCGATAGAAGTGAGTCAGCTGTTGTTCGCCGATGATACATTACTGGAGGCTGATTCTAGTGAGAAACTGCAGAAGCTGGTGACTGAGTTTTGTAAAGTGTGTGAAAGGAGAAAGTTGAGAGAAAATGTGAATAAGAGCAAGGTTATCAGGCTCAGCAGGGTTGAGGGACAAGTTGTCAGTCTGAATAGAGAAAAACTGGAGGAAGTGAAGTATTTTAGATATCTGGGAGTGGACGCAGCTAATGGATCCACGGAAGCGGAAGTGAGTCACGGGGTGGGGGAGGAGGCGAAGGTTCTGGAAGCGATGAAGAATGTGTGGAAAGAGAGAACATTATTTCGAAGGGCAAAAATGGCTTGTTTGAAGAATGAGCAGTTTCAACAATGTTATATAGTTGCGAGGCATGGGCTATAGATAAGGTCGTGTGGAGAGGGTGGATGTGTTGGAAATGAAATATCTTAGGATGATTTGTGGTGTGAGGTGGTTTTATCGAGTAAGTAATGAAAGGGTAAGAGAGATGTGAGGTAATAAAAATAGTGTGGGTGAAAGAGCAGTAGAGGATGCGTTGAAATGGTTTGGACGTATGGAGAAAATGAGTGAGTAAAGATTGACAAAAAGGATGTATGCGTCAGAGGTGGAGGGAACGAGAAGTGGGAGGCCAAATAGGAGGTGGAAGGATAGAGTGAAAAAGATTTTGAGCCACGGGCCCGAACATGCAGGAGGGTGAAAGGCGTGCAAGGCATAGAGTGAATTGGAACGATGTGGTATACCGGGGTCGACGTGCTGTAAATGGATTGAATCAGGGCATGTGAAGCGTCTGGGGTAAACCATGGAAAGTTTTGTGGGGCCTGGATGTAGAAAGGGAGCTGTGATTTCGGTGCATTACACATGACAGCTAGAGACTGAGTGTGAACGAATGTGGCCTTTGTTGTCTTTTCCTAGCGCTACCTCGCGCGCACGCTGGGGAAGGGGATTGTCATTTCATGTGTGGTGGAGTGGCTGCGAAAATGGATGAAATCAGCATGTATGAATATGTACGTGTGTATCTATGTATATGTCTGTGTATGTGTATGTATGTATACGTTGAGATATATAGGTATGTATATGTGCGTGTGTGGGCGTTTATGTATATACATGTGTATGTGGGTGGGTTGGGCCATTCTTTCGTCTATTTCCTTGCGCTACCTCGCTAACGCGGGAGATAGCGACAAATTATGATAAATAGATAAATAAATGATATATATGTATATATATTTATCCCTGGGGATAGGGGAGAAAGAATACTTCCCACGTATTCCCTGCGTGTCGTAGAAGGCGACTAAAAGGGGAGGGAGCGGGGGGCTGGAAATCTTCCCCTCTCGTTTTTTTTTTAATTTTCCAAAACAAGGAACAGAGAAGGGGGCCAGGTGAGGATATTCCCTCCAAGGCCCAGTCCTCTGTTCTTAACGCTACCTCGCTAACGCGGGAAATGGCGAATAGTTTGAATGAAAAAAAAAAAAAAAAAAAAAAAATATATATATATATATATATATATATATATATATATATATATATATATATATATATATATATATATATATATATATATATACTATTCGCCATTTCCCGAGATTAGCGAGGCAGCATAAGGAACATAAGTGAGCCAATGAGAGAAAAATCCTCACTTGGCCCCCTTCTCTGTTCCTTCTTTTGGAAAATCAAAAACAGGAGGAGAGGATTTCCAGCCCTGTAATCCCACCCTTTTTAGTCGCCTTCTACAACACTTGTTTACCTCGTCTCTCGCACCCTAACAAATTAATATTCAATACTCATTATCTTCCCCATTTCTCTACCTTATTCTACTCCTCTCACTTCACTCTGCCTCATCAAAATCCCTCATAACTCATAGCCGGACCACTCCAACCTCACCCTCCTCCACCACCTCATAGCTCTACCACCTCACTGTTTAGCTGCCTCACAAAAAAAACACCTGTCCCCCTTCATTACCTCATCACCAGCAACACCATTTCGCATCATCATATCTCTCTGCCTATTTCCCTCTTCATTTCACAACTTCCTAACCATCGTAATTCCTCTACCATTTTGACATTTTCCCTCTGAAATGATCATATAATTCTATGTTAATCTCACGACTCAAAATACGGTCAAAATACACCTTTTAGAATAGAGTTTGATTCTCTTTAAGTGGGTTGGGGGTTGATCCACCAGCGTCCAAACCCCACACTTTTAGAATCTAAATACAACCGCAACGCCACCTGCGGGGCGTCTTTCTCTTGTCTTACAATGTACGTAAAAAAGAAACACCGTATCTTTACCCCGGTATAACTGTGTGCCATTTTTCTGCATACATAAAGTGATTTAGATTAGTTATGCAACTTTTTTACGTCTGGCGCGATGACGGTGACAAACGCCCGCCCGCCCGGGGGACTACTTGACTGGTATTCCTCCGCGCCAGACACTTCTGCACACACACAGACACACACACACAGACGAGGCTTACTCTATACACGATAAAATAACCTACGTTGTCTTTTTTTTTTTATTCTCTTACCGTCTCAGGTTACAATTAAATGCATTGTCTTTTTTTTCTCTCTCTCATTTGTGTCGGGTGGCTGGTGGTGCTTGTGGCGCGCGGGATAACACAATACGGTGTTTTGGGTCGCCATTCAGAGACTCCCGGCGGGGGAACAGACACCCTTGTGCACAAAAGAAGTTTAACAGACAAGCAAGAAGTGGGCGGCGGGCGGGGCTGAATGGCATAATACTGGGGCGATCTAAAGGCCTGTATTATGGAAGGGAATTAAGAGGAGACAAGAGGAAGAAGAGTGAGGCTAAATACTACTACTACACCTAGTACGATTCAAAACACTGCAAGATGAAGAAACATCTTTTTTTTTTCTTTCGTGGAAAGTGAGGTAAAATGTGAGACAGAGGCTATGTCATATCCCATGACGTCTGGGGAGGAATGGAAAAGGAAATGCCACTAATCTTTGGAAGCCCTGGAAACGATGTAATACCCAGAGGAAAAGGAGCAAACCTGGAAAAGAAATTTAGATGTGTTAAAGCAGTATCGAATCGCTCGAACACCAGAGGAGGTGAACGGAGAAGTGTGACACAATACAGGAGGGGAGGCAATGGAGGATGGAATGGGATGATAAACACTGGAGGAAGAGAAGGAGGAGGAGGAGGAAGTCAAAGGAAAAGCTAAATACTGATGGAAGAGGAAGAGAGAGAGAGAGAGAGAGAGAGAGAGAGAGAGAGAGAGAGAGAGAGAGAGAGAGAGAGAGAGAGAGAGAGAGAGAGGAGTTATAGATATTGAAGGAAGAAGGAACTTGAAGGAAGACAGATTATTTTAGATATTGAAGGAAGCAGGAGGGGATCACGGGACTCCATGACGTCAAAAGATAATAGATTAATGACGAAAAGAAAAAATAAAGAAGAATAAACTACAAGAATTAACGAAATAAACAAGATATTACATAAAGACACGACAGGCAGATGGGCAAAAGAGGTTTCCAGAAAGCACTTGTTCAAAAAATTATCAAGAAAAGACATTAGTATGAAGAAAGAATTATGAAATTAATGATTCTGTTAATTTCAGGATCAGACACTGAATTTTTCCTTTTTCTTTTTTTGTCAGACCTGAACCAATGTACCACAAACATTTACAGGAACTATGGTGGGTGCGAGAGAAGCCAAGTGTGTATATAGGAAGGGTAGAGAAATATTGCTAGCGTAGCCAGACTACAGGAAGAACATGACTCCTAGCTCTACTGTGGTGATGAACAGGAAGAACAATTGAGACAGACTAGTTGATGAATAACACAGTGAAGAACGTTGTACAGAGGAAGCTATGAACACGATGTGACGTAGACGTGATGCCTCAAATAGATCACCATAAAGCTATATTTAAAAAGGGGGTTATGGGGATGAGGGAAAGGGGGAGAGGGGGGAAGGGGGTAAACATAGTCCAATAGTCCAATGTCAACACTACCTTCAAATACAAGGGTACTTAAGAATCCATTGACCTCGTCTACCACACACAGATGGTTATAATATACCATCAGTGTGGTCTACACATTTGAGGAGCGAGATGGACATGGTGGAGAAAGAAAAAAGTCTATCAGGCCAAACATGAAATGTACCTGTGAGTTGAGGACACCGATCCATAAACCTGTACTGACTTTCTTAGGTCAAGGTCCAGACATGTATAGAACGCGATAGTGTCACAAGGCTGGTGGGTAAAATGACCGCTTGTTCGAGATTGGAAGAACAAGGTTCAAAAAACAGCAGAGAAACGGATCATTGTGACACTAACTTGTACGAGTTTGAAGAAATATACCATAGTGACGAAGAGAAACAAAACTGGGCCTGTTTGTACACATTCCCTCCTACGTAAGTGAATGGGTGATTGCGAGAACCACACACACACACACACACATAGTTCATGATAGAACCACACGACATAGATTTTATTGATCGGGTGGGATTTTCATCATTTAATCAGGAAATGGTAAAATGCCAATGCAGATCAGCGTAGTGGGATCCGAGAAGACGTAACGTAGTGCTTCTCTTTAACAAAGGCGATATAGAAACGTCCCTCAACTATATATTTGTATAAATAAGAAGCATGGTCTATAGAAAAAAATATTAAAAGAAAAAATATATGAAAAAAAGAAAATATTATCATCTTAAGTATGATGAAATACATTCATAGAAATAAATCAGACACAAGAAATACATATGCTTATCTGAGAGTGAACCATCTTTTTCGAAGATGTATTTTGGTGAGCG
Source organism: Panulirus ornatus (assembly GCF_036320965.1). NCBI lineage: Eukaryota > Metazoa > Arthropoda > Malacostraca > Decapoda > Palinuridae > Panulirus > Panulirus ornatus. Next base: position 21,460,590 of record NC_092257.1, on the reverse strand, counting down.
GTGTGTTCTTTGGTCTACCAAATGGCCTCTGACGCTAATAGATAATGACAGAGATCTGAAACCTAACTTAGTCGTAAAGAACTACTTTAAAATGTACTGAACATGGGAGAGAGAGAGAGAGAGAGAGAGAGAGAGAGAGAGAGAGAGAGAGAGAGAGAGAGAGAGAGAGAGAGAGAGA